>NW_019396800.1:103002-176399 GCF_000591075.1 Eurytemora carolleeae | reverse complement strand
TACAACAGTACGCTTTGATTCCTTAATCTGATCAAATATACAACAGTACGCTTTGACTCCTTAATCTGATCAAATATACAACAGTACGCTTTGACTCCTTAATCTGATCAAATATACAACAGTACGCTTTGACTCCTTAATCTGATCAAAAATATAAAAGATACTTTCGTTTTTCCACTATAGCTTTAGTAGAGGTAAATATTTCTTTTAAGTGTATAGCGCCGATATATGGATTAATCTCTAATTGGATGATGAAATAGATGTTACCGCTATGCAATTTATATTGACTCAGAATAGACACCAAACATATGACTGAACCCTGATTGGATCAGTCGCTAGTAGAATTAATTTTACTCTCTTTTTTATTAAAATTTTTTTATTTAAACAGAAATATATAATTTGTTTTCTATATTTATCATATACTCTCCATTGTAAGGAATTGAACTATCTTTTTATATTATCATCATGACTAGAATAATATTTATAGTATTACAGTTTTTGATTAGTAATTGTAATTATCATTATTATTATTAACATGATTATTATCATCTTTTATATTTTTAATATTTTTGAATTTCAGGACTACCCTCTTCACCAGCTATCATCAGTTGTATTCTTTCTCTTCCCCCTCTGTGTACTAATGTTCCTCTATATTAGGTAAATTGTAAAATCTCTCATTCGTGCGGTTTAACCACTGTGCTAGTTTAATTATTTACTTTCTTTTATACCACCATGGTGGTCAACTTATTCCCACTCTATTTTATTTTCAAAATTATTTTATTCATTTTACCAACATGGTTGGAAGATTATTTANTTATTTTCTTTTATACCACCATGGTGGTCAACTTATTCCCACTCTATTTTATTTTCAAAATTATTTTATTCATTTTACCAACATGGTTGGAAGATTATTTACCTCTTTTACCACTGATGTGGTTAGACAATTCACTCTCTTTTACCACTGATGTGGTTAGACTATTCACTCTCTTTTACCACTGTGCTGGTCAGATGTTTTACTCTCTTTTACCACTGATGTGTTTAGACTATTCACTCTCTTTTACCACTGTGCTGGTCAGATTATTTACTCTCTTTTACCACTGATGTGGTTAGACTATTCACTCTCTTTTACCACTGTGCTGGTCAGATGTTTTACTCTCTTTTACCACTGATGTGGTTAGACTATTCACTCTCTTTTACCACTGTGCTGGTCAGATGTTTTACTCTCTTTTACCACTGATGTGGTTAGACTATTCACTCNTATTTTATCTGGTGTCCTTTCTATAGTATTCTAATTATTTTATCTGGTGTCCTTTCTATAGTATTCTAATTATTTTATCTGGTGTCCTCTCTATCTTATTTTAATTATTTTATCTGGTGTCCTTTCTATAGTATTACAGTTATTTTATCTGGTGTCCTTTCTATAGTATTCCAGTTATTTTATCTGGTGTCCTTTCTATAGTATTCCAGTTATTTTATCTGGTGTCATTTCTATAGTATCCAGTTATTTGATCTGGTGTTCTTTCTATAGTATTCCAGTTTTTGGTCTGCTGTCCATTCTATAGTATTCCATTTTTTATCTGTGGTCCGTTCTATGGTATTCCAGTTCTTTGATCTGGTGTCCATTCTACAGTATTCCAGTCTTTTGATCTGGTGTCCATTTTGTAGTATTCCAGTTCTTTGATCTGGTATCCATTCGATAGTATTCCAGTTCTTTACTATGGGCCCATTCTATAGTATTCCAGTTCTTTAATATGGTGTCCATTCTACAGTCTTCCAGTTTTTTGATCTGGTGTCCATTTTGTAGTATTCCAGATTTTTGATCTGCTGTCCATTCTATAGTATTCCAGTTTTTGATCTGGTGTCCATTCTATAGTATTCCAGTTTTTTGATCTGTTGCCCATTTTGTAGTATTCCAGTTTTTTGATCTGGTGTCCATTTTGTAGTATTCCAGTTCTTTGAAGGGGGTCCATTCTACAGTATTCCAGTTATTTTATCTGGTGTCCTTTCTATAGTATTCTAATTATTTTATCTGGTGTCCTTTCTATAGTATTACAGTTATTTTATCTGGTTTCCTTTCTATAGTATTCTAATTATTTTAACTGGTGTCCTTTCTATAGTATTCTAATTATTTTATCTGGTGTCCTTTCTATAGTATTCCAGTTATTTTATCTGGTGTCCTTTCTATAGTATTCCAGTTATTTTATCTGGTGTCCTTTCTATAGTATTCTAATTATTTTATCTGGTGTCCTTTCTATAGTATTCTAATTATTTTATCTGGTGTCCTTTCTATAGTATTCTAGTTATTTTATCTGGTGTCATTTCTATAGTATTCTAATTTCTATAAAATATTCAATATCTTTGATCTAGTGTCCTTTCTATAGTATGTCAGTTCTTTGATCTGATGTCCTTTCTACAGTTTTCTAGTTTTTTGATCTGGTGTCCTTTCTACAGTTTTCCAGTTCTTTGTTCTTGTGTCCTTTCTACAGTTTTCCAGTTATTTGATCTGGTGTCCTTTCTATACGGTGGTAGGCAATTATATCAATAAAATAGAGATGACTTTCGATTTAAATTATTAACTAATATCAAGCATTTAAACAGCTTGGATACACAAAAACATGGAATCAAAGAGAAGCTGTCGATTAGAAACGTTTCTTTTTATTTACTTGTTAACTTGTAATTCGAAAAAAGCCTCTTGAAAATTAAAGCTAAGATAAAAAATCGTCTTTATTATATTGATATAATTGCCTACCACCGTAGTATTCCAGTTCTCTGATCTAGTGTCCTTTCTACAGTTTTCCAGTTCTTTGATCAGTTGTTCTTTCAATAGTATTCCAGTTCTTTTATCTTATATTCTTTCTACAGTTTTCCAGTTCTTTGATCTGGTGTCATTTCTATAGTATTCCAGTTATTTGATCTGGTGTTCTTTCTATAGTATTCCAGTTTTTGATTTGGTGTCCATTCTATAGTATTCCATTTTTTATCTGTGGTCCGTTCTATGGTATTCCAGTTCTTTGATCTGGTGTCCATTCTACAGCATTCCAGTCTTTTGATCTGGTGTCCATTTTGTAGTATTCCAGTTCTTTGATCTGGTGTCCATTCTATAGTATTCCAGTTTTTGATCTGGTGTCCATTCTATAGTATTCCAGTTTTTTGATCTGGTTGTCCATTTTGTAGTATTCCAGTTCTTTGATCTGGGTCCATTCTACAGTATTCCAGTTTTTTTTTATCTGGTGACCATTTTGTAGTATTCCAGTTCTTTGATCTGGGGTCCATTCTATAGTATTCCAGTTTTTGATATGGGGTCCATTCTATAGTATTCCAGTTCTTTAATATGGTGTCCATTCTATAGTATTCCAGTTCTTTAATATGGTGTCCATTCCACAGTATTACAATTTCTTTATTTTGAAAGTTGCAAAAATGGCCAATTATACTGGAACATTTAAGAAGAACAAAAGGGGTTGTTTAAACTTTTTCATCTAATCAGAAATATAAAAATAGGAAAATAAAATATGTCGTAAAATTATTTCTAAACCTATATTTTAAAAATTTCCATGAAACCCCAAATTATCTAATATACCTAGTCTAACAAACTATTTTTTAAAACATTTACTTGATCATAATTCATATAAAAAAGTTATAAAAAGTATTCTACACAAAATTACGGCTAAAATGCAGAGACTATTACGAATGAATATATTAACCCTGGAGAACCAGTGAGAACCAAAAAAGAGTGGAATTCTCGGTCACCTTATTTTTCTTAAAGTGCTAGCTGCGATTTTATCAATACAAAGAAGACGACTTTTTTTAAGTTCTGATTGTTTACAAGATTTTCTCGAGTTACAAGTTTAAATGTAATAAAAGAGAATCTTTTTTGATCGACAGCTTATCTTTGTTTCCATGTTTATGTGCATCCATGTTGTTCAAAAGCTTGATATAATTAAAATCGAAAGTCGTCTTCATTGTTTTGATATAATCGCATACCACTGTATATTATCTAATATATCTAGAAATATAGGACAATAGCTGGAGTACCCGGCGTTTCCCGGGGTTTACATTATTATTCATAGTCTTTTAGTCACTCGTTACTCGACCACCGTTTGACTACAGTGGTCATCCAAGTTGTAAAACTTAACTCCTGAATGGGTATTAGGTTCAACAAGTGTCCGTGAGATGGCACTCTAAAAACTTATCGTAAAACGTAGCATGCCGTGCCGGGTCAACTAAGGCCTACGTAGCCCACCCTGTGAAAGGAGATAAGCAGTCTTTGTAGTCTGTTATTTATCTATTTCCGAAGACGACTAAACAATATCCCTGAAAATAAAAGTTTTAACAACATTCAACGGGGATTTTCAAGAAAATTGTTGAACAAAAAACTTTTAATGTCTTGCTACGTATTTCATATAATAAAGAGAAAAGGGTGTACAAATATGACTCTTTCAAAATTAGGAAATTTGAAGATCAACATATTAAGGATTACTTGATTTAAAATATGAATTTTTAGAATTTGTCTGTTCAAGGGACTGTAAGCGTAATTTCAAGTGACACCCTCCAGCAAAGATAGCAATTACGATATATAAGGGTACCGTTATGAATCTGGCAATGCCATCTTTGCATGGAGGGTAAGTTGAATTTACACTTACAGTCCATTTAAGAAATTGACCTAATTTTTGCAAGGCTTAGGACTCTTTTTCTTGGTTTTTTTTTCTTCGGATATATTTGCTTCAGGATTTTATTTCCTTTATTGGCAGCCCCCATACTATTTTAGGGAAAAAAGTCCCAGAAATAAAAACTCTAGACTTTAATTCCGTGACATTATGTCCCAGGACTTCAAAAAATTGGGACTTTTTTTACCAAAGTTTTTTATTTCCAGGTTTAATTTTTCAGAGACTGTGACTTTCTTACATATATTCGTTCAGAATATAGAAGGTTTACCACATTAGGTTGCAAAGGTATAGGAATGGGAATATTAGAGATTGTAGCAAGTATTCAGTTTCTATGTTGTTTTTTATTGAGCATAATGCGGAGAAAAGTTTTGCAAAATAAAACATGCAAAATGTTTAGAAATAATCGCAAGAAAATAATTTTCAATTTTGTTCTCAAGATGCCGCATGAGTCTGATGAATATTTTCCCTGATATTTTTGGGACAATGTTTGGGAAAATTCCGTAATCTTTCTGAAAGGAAAGATACCAAACGTCAAAATGTAACGTTTTTCTTTTGTGATACAATTGGTGGATTTCTGCAATAGGAAACCTTATTTTCTGGAGGAGTGATTTTCATTTTAACTGAAGTTACAGTTGAAATCCTTTTTATATTTATTGATGGTGTATTTTTAGTACCCATAAAACTTAGGAATAGGACGACGACATGTAGTTTGGCGTGTATCTGATGTTGCTACAGTTTTACCAGTAGCTTAAATATCAAATTAATAAGTTGATGGGTATCTGTGTACAATGGCAAGACCAAAGAGAATAGAATGTATGTTAGAGGGGAATTTAAAGAATCTCTCGGTATGAACTTTTTCAGTCCCTTTCAAGGGAGTTCAAAGTGTACAAATCATGTAAATGTTCACAAATTATATGCAGTAGAGTACATTAATACAGTATGTTCCCTAGACTATCTATTTCGATTTCGAATTTTTTAAAGCTGTTAAATAAACTTTATAATAAAAGACATCATTTGATTTATAGTTATAACGGAAAATCATCGTTTGTAAATTGAAAGGCATAGAGTCTTAAGTTAAATGATCATTGGTCAAATATGAAACAGTACAACAAAATGGTCGTTTTACACTTTTTTCTAGTAAATTTCCCTCTAATATATATTCTATTCTCTTTGGGCAAGACAGCTGTCGAACATATACGATCCATCAAAAATTATAAGTTTCGAGTTTAATGGTCGTTTTCTTTTCCAAATTTTTATGGTTACTGCTGTAAACAAAATTATTTTATTTAAACATTTTTTTTTCGCAGATATTTGGATTTCATCCGATAAATAGATATCTCTATCTCTGTAAAAAGTGTTTTTATGGGCATTGAGCCTTCTAGCAACACTTTTTAACGAGAGAAAAGGCAATATATTCGGAAATATGACCGAGCACATTTTTGAATATCAAGGTCTAATTTTCTAGGTTAACACGGTATTTTAGGCGGAAATATTTCATCGACGACATTCATTGTGCCATTATCATTATTAACTTATTAACTTATTATTAACTTCAACGTAGACAGAAAGAAAAGGTAAAATGTATGTGACACTTCTAGTACAACTTTGTGACCTTGTAGCTTCTTTAGTTTTGATTTTAAACACAATTATGAGAAAAACCACGTTTCCATATAAAACATTCAAAACAATTTAACATTTTTTTGTAAAATCAAATGTCAAATATGGTCATTTTTCTTTTAATCTGCAGGTTCTTATTTCTTCTCACTTCCTTTGTTTGAAAAGATGCTTTATCACTACTCTAACCTTTCTCCGTTTATCACTATGAAAGTACATGAGATATAAAGTGTTTCTTGGAAGGTAACATATTTTTTATTACGTCTTCCATTAGCATCCTTGTCATCTAGTAAAAGTAAATTATCTCTCTAGCTTTCTAACAATAATTTCCATTTTTTTAATATGCTTTTATCTGAGCGAACTTTTTTGTGATGATTTTTCAAATTGCTAAATAGTGTTCTTAATCGGCCCCCATATTTTTGATGGCCTAATAATTTGTCCATTTTGATGTTTATTGAGAACAAAAACAGACAAGGTTATAACACTTTAAGTATACATTCAGGGTTACCTGCAAAGGATGAGACTGTAAGAACGACCTGGAACTTTTTAAATGTGATGATTTTATTGAACTGGCCTTTTACTTTTTAATGCAGTTTTTAATGATGTATTTTACTATTTGACAAAGAAAGTAAGAAGTTAACAGCTTCAAGGAAAAGATAATATAAATTCTGTACAGTCGTCTCTGAAGTGTATTTGTTTCTGGTAAGCTTATCTACATAGATTTAAGAGTACTTAATCAAATTGTATCATAAAGGAAGAAGTTCATTTTGTGCAGAATTTTAATGGTTTAAAGGGAACTTGAGAATCCAACATGCCAACGATAAATTGAGGGTAATTTGATTTATTATTTACATATCATCTTCCTGATATGATCCAAGAATAGTTCTTCACAAAGTAGCTGTAAAAAATATAAAAGAAAATATAAGAGTCTAGCTTGGGAACCCAGCGCTGCCCAGGGTACTTGTAGTTACTCCCGTCAAACGACCCGCACTTAGTTGGTTGTTAATTACGATTTTAGCTATTTTTCCCTGATAAAAAGCCGGCCCACCTTATTTAGTATCTCAAAATCAAGAAAATTCCCGTGGTTGAGGCAAATCGGTCAAGGGGTTTCTGAGATACGATCGGACAAACAAACGAACAGGGATTATAACTTTATAAACATATTAGCTTGGGAACCCAGCGCTTCCAAGATTACTTTAAGTTACCCCCCGTTTATCCGCACTTGCACGATTTTACCGGGAAACTAAATTTTCGCTATTAAAGTCGACCCACTAAATTGAGAAGCTCAAAACCAGACAAAGAACATTCCCGTGGTTCTCCCGCTTTCCCCAATAAAAATTTAAGGCAAATCGGCCCAGGGGTTCCTGAGTTATGATCGGACAAACAAACAGACAGACAAACAGAGATTACAAGTTTATATTTAGAGATATACGATATCCAACTAAAATTAAATAAAGTTTAATATTAAGGATGGGTTTGAGTTTACACGAGACAAGTTTAGCGCGGACCCGGGATTCCAGGGTCCATGGGGCCACTACACTTAACAGGTCTAAGGATATGGTGCTCAGGATGCTAGGTAATATTTCATATCATTTACTCAGCTTTTAAACATATCAGAAATATTTAGAAGTTACATTGCATATAATGTGCGCCACGGACGTTTCATTATAAGAATATGTATGTATATTATTTGAATAAGTGCTCAGCATTAAAAATCGGCCGACAATCGGCAGAAAAATACCTCTTACGTCAAAACGGCCGGGGGTTTTGGTTGGGGGGGGCGGGGTGATGTAACAATTTCTTTTTTCTTTCTCATACATAAATCGATTTAATTTGGCTTATTTTTTTTAAATGGAAAAAAAATGTTTTAGATTTAAATAATTTTCTTGGCTGCTTTATATTAGTAATTAAAATAGTGTCGGTATTACCCTAAGTTTCCCTAAGTTTACCTTAAAAGTAATCGTAAACAATAATTACATAATGTTGTTCTGCATTCCAAAAGATAAAGAGGGGCAATTTTTTTAAGCTGCATTTTTTAAAATTAATTTTTTTAGATTTTTCAGAATCTAAGTTTTTGCTTAATTTCATAGTAGTAACAATAGATATGCAATTATGATGTTACATGGAAAAAAATGTATTGTTTACATATATATGTTTTGGGTATCATCCCCACCTAATTAATAAAAAAACGTTTACAAGCCAAGATGTTGAATATTACTGCTTTGTTTTTTTGTTTGTAAAAAATGCTCAATCTGACAAAGATCTTTTACATTTATTTACGATTTATTAAAACGATTTTACCTAGCTTTCTCATATTTTTTGGCATAATGTAATAAAAACTAACTGAAATAGCCCTAGCTTGGGAACCCGGTTTTGCCCGGAAACTAAATGTTCGCGTCAAAGGTCAACCGACACAAGCTAGAAATATTAAAATAGACTGAACACATTCCTATGGTTTTGCCGATTTTCCAAATCAAAATTTGAGGCAAATCGTTCAAGGGGTTCCTGAGTTGTGAATAGTATGAATATTGAATATCTCAGAAAGTCTAACATAAAAAACTTTAAATGTTTTGAAATTAATTCAAAAACAATGCCCCCCTCTTTTTTTGCATGTTTTTAATAGTGCTATCTATCTATAAATATACTTTGCTTGTCTGCAGGTGCTTGTCGGGAAAAAAATTAGTATGGGACCTTACATGACCCTAGAAGATAGTTGGATTTTTTTCAGAAAAATGCGTAAATTCGAAAGAAAAAAACCGCCCTAAAACTAGCCTAGTATATATAGAATATAGATATATTTAAATCAAATATCAAAAACAATGTAAGGATCATATTTATCTGTATCTATTAAAGGAGTAGTTAAAGGGAATGTTAACAACATTTCAAGGTGAATCTCCATTTATTAAATGGTATGTCCGAATCACAACGGTACCTTAAAACCTTTGTCTCATCAAGAATGAATGAGCTATCCATGTTTCTCTCTTTGAAAATTTTGTTGTTGGTTGCTCTATAAGTTAATGGAAAAATGACAATATTTTCCAAAATAATGATTTAAGAATAAGGTTTGAAGTTATCTATCTGAATAGGGCCTCTTTTTAATGTAAGACCACTTGAAATTACATGGATAGTCTCTCTAATGCATCATAAACAAGTTAATTTTAGTAAAAATAATGGGAGAAAAATTGGATGAAATTATAAAGTTCTTGACATTGGATTCACGTCTTTCCATTAATTTTTTTATAAGGGTATCTAACTTAATTTTAGAATTATTCTTCAATTTTACTTTTAAAAATTAAAACGATTCTTTGAAGTACTCCTTCTTTTGATGAAAACTGATAAATATCACTCTAACATTCAATTGCGTTCTAACAAACATTATTACAATGATATTGTCCGTCATCGAACCTAGAAGATAATAGTTAATATGGATACTTGGACATCTAATAGTTGATATGGATACTTGGATATCTAATAGTTAATATGGGTACTTGGATATCTAATAGTTAATATGGATACTTGGATATCTAATAGTTAATATGGGTACTTGGATATCTAATAGTTAATATGGATACTTGGATATCTAATAGTTAACATGGGTACTTGGATATCTAATAGTTAATATGGATACTTGGATATCTATCCTTTCCCAACAGCATTTTCAATTTTACTCTGTTGGCGGAGCTTTAAGTGAGTCGTAATTTAAAGTGCAGTTTCATATCATTCACAACCCTTTAGCTCTTCACTAGATGAGAAGGATATTTTCACTTTTTACAGACAAAAGAGAATATGGTACCATTGTGAATCATGTATGCACTTCTTCTATTTAGCAGTTCACTTCAAATTTCGTCGACCGGCCCTTTATGCCGGTCCTGTATTTATTTTTAGTAGAAGAAGTTGGTACAGATCAAAATTAATGATTAGCCCAAACATATTTTTCTCTTCTTAAGTAATATTTATTCTGAATGTTTTATGCTTAATTAATTATTTGTCTGCAGTCTAAAGGAGCCACACATGTCAGAATCATCCCTAGGGATCTTTTCTCTCCATTTAATGGAAATAATCCTATTTTTGTTGTTACATACAACCATGGACTAGCATAATATAACATTAGACTAGAATTAGACTAGAATTAGACTAGAATTAGACTAGAATTAGACTAGAATTAGACTAGAATAAAGACTAGAATTAGACTAGAATTAGACTAGAATTTGACTAGAATAAAGACTAGAATTAGACTAGAATTAGACTAGAATTAGACTAGAATTAGACTAGAATTAGACTAGAATTATACTAGAATGAAACTAGAATTACACTTGAATTAGGCTAGAATTAGACGAAATAAACACTAATGCACACATTGATAAAACTAGATGGATGACTGAAGGGAAAAAGTGTTTAAATTTGTGGGAAAAAATTCTATTTTGTATTTTTATCACTTTGACATTCTCTATTTCCTGTCTACTGTGTTCTCATGTGTTCGTAAAATTCCAGAAACTGCCCTCTAGGGAACTTTTCTTGGAAATGAAAATAAAATGGTATATTTAAATTAAATTTACTTCAACCTCAATCCAATATCAAACTTGCAAAGAGTCTCAAACTAAAGAACTAAAAGTTACAGCTTAACTCTTTTTCAGCTGGGTGGGGGTCCATTATAATGTTTATTGGACATAACTCAAAAAAGTATTGGTCTGACGTTTTTCAAATTATTTATTTTTTTAACGATCATCCTCATTCTCCTCCTTCTCATTCTCCTCATCCTCATTTTCATTCTCCTCATCTTTATTCTCCACACCTCATTCTCATTCTCCTCATCTTTATTCTCCTGATCCTCATTTTCCCCATTCTCATTTCCTCAAGGCTCATTCTCATTATCCTCAATCTCATTCTCCTCATTCTCCTTATTCTCATTTTCCTCATTATCATTCTCATTCTCCTCATTATCATCCTCCTCATTCTCATTCTCCTCATTCTCATTCTCCTCATTCTCATTCTCCTCATTCTCATTCTCCTCATTCTCCTCATGCTCATTCTCTTCATTCTTATTCTCCTCATCCTCATTCTCCTCATCCTTATTCTACTCATTCTCATTCTCCTCATCCACATTTTCCTCATCCTCATTTTTCTCATCCTCATCCTCATTCTCTTCATCCACATCCCTCCTCATCCCCATTCTCCTCATCCTAATTCTCCTCATCTTCATTCTCCTCATCCTCATTCTCCTCACCCTCATTCTCCTCATTCTCCTCATCTACATTCTCCTCATCCTCATTTCCTCATCCTCATCCTCATTCTCCTCACCTCATTCTCCTCATCCTAATTCTCCTCATCCTCATTTTACTCATCTTCATTTTCTTCATCCTCCTTCTCATAATCCTCATTCTCCTCATCCCTATTCTCCTCATCCCCATTCTCCTCATCCTCATTCTCCTCATCCCCATTCTCCCCATCCTCATTCTCCTCATCCTCATTCCCATTCTCCTCATCCTCATTCTCCTCATCCTCATTCTCCCCATCCTCATTCTCCTCATCCTCATTCTCCTCATCCTCATTCTCCTCATCCACATTCTCCTCATCCTCATTTTCCTCATCCTTATCCTCATTCTCCTCATTCTCATTCTCCTCATCCTCATTCTCATCATCATCATTTTCTTCATCATCCTTCTCATCATCCTCATCACACCTATTGCCTATAAGCTAAGTCCTTAAATAGATCATATACCACGAACATTCTGATTTTGGTAGAGCCCAATGGCTTTCTATAAGTGTATCAAATGTTATAAATTTATATCTCATAAAGGAAATAGACTATTTGGGGTAAATTTGACGTCAGCCTAAATAGAAACCATGCTTTGGGCTATAGCTTAAATATTTAATTCGTCGATTTAAATCTATATATAAATTTGGCTCGTCTGTCTGTGTGTCTGTTTGTTTGTTTGTATCCAATAAACGTCAAAACGGCTAAACCGATCGGGCCCAAATTTTTGTGGGACATCACGTGACGACGGGGAAGGTTTATGAATGATAAAAATTTTTAAAAAATGTGTTTTAAAGGTTTTCAATTTTGTAAAAAAATTTAAATTCTTGAAAATCCGCGAATTTTTTTTTAAAAATCCGCAAAATTTTTTTCTTTGTTTTAAAATGTAAACAAAAAGAACATGTTCACAATTTAAATAGAAGATGGGCGCGAAGCGCCCTAAAAGCCTAGTAAAAAACCATGGAAAAACGTAAGTTTTGCGATATTTCAATGCATTAAAATGTTTTTATTTTGCGATATAAATTAACAAATGTCCTCTTTAACAAATTAATACATCATGAAATCAGAAATATATATATTGGTTGCGCTGCTCCTACGTGAATAATGTATATAACGAATTAAACAGCTGATAAGTTCTAAATCTCTGTCAGTAATCATGTTCTGAAATATGTTAATGTTAGTTGAAATTTTTCCCGGATTCTGGAAAAGGTAAACGGGTTAAATTCAAACTAATTTTAAACTCGCGCATTTTTTCAGTTAACTAACACAAGTCAACAAGCACCATAAACCCATAAGAAAATGCTGTAAACAGTCTTTTTTATTAATGTGTGTAACAAGTGCAACATGTGCTGCAAACAATTAGTTTCTAACATTTATTTAGACTAAATTTTAAAAATTGCCAAAATTACAGCAATTTTGCATAATTTAAATCGTTCAGAAAGTTTGTAAGATGTTCAGAAGCATTGAAAGGGTTTTACATTCACTAGAGAAATATGGTTTTAATTTTAAAAAAATGTCTGAATTTCGGAAATAAAGATGATGTTATTTTTTGAAAACGATTACGACAGTAGAGTTTCCCACTCTCAAATACACAAAAATGTGTTAATTTTAACAAACACCAATGTTTTCCCCATTTTCTATAGAATAGTCCCACGAATCAGAATAGCATTAAAAACTGCATTTCAGAAAAGAATAGCAGTCTTTCAGATTTAATCATGGGAAATAAGCAATTAGACTTTGTTTTACGGCAATTTATGCCGGAGCATGAGTTTAGCCCTAAAGATTAAATCGTGTGACATAAATATTTCTTAGCCTTCATTTTTTGTCACTTCTTCGACTTAAGAACCTGTTTAGCATCTGAGGTCAGTGAACTTTATAAAAACAGACCTTCCTTCTGACGTAAATCCAGAAAAATGGATAAAAGGAGGTCAGTGACCTCATTTACATAATTGTGTAATTTGGTTTAGGATCTAACCATCATGTGGATTGGCATTTTACACAAAAAAATTAATCATAATCAATTCATAACATTAATAATTCATAAATAAATATTTCAGTTGCAGTGGTGGTTGCGTTTTTCCTTTGCTGGGCCCCGTTCCACGCTCAACGTCTTGGTTATGTTTATTTTAAACATACAAGGTAGTACAGGAGACCCATAAACCTTTGGAATATGAAGACGACATTTCAACAATCTTATGTGTATTTTAAATAAAAACAGTATTAGCTAGTAAATCCACTTCTGACGTAAAATGGGTTTTGTACAGTGTACAGTGTACATGTGTGCAGTGTACAGTTTACAGTGGACGGTGTACACTGAAAAGTTGAGGTTTTATGATCCATTGGACTTTTTTCATTATAACTTGAGCCTAACAGCACCAGGTTTTCCACAGATTATAACTTGAGCCTAACAGCGCCAGTTTTTTCACAGATTATAACTTGAGCCTAACAGCACCAGGTTTTCCACAGTTTTAAAAGTCTTGTATTTTAATAAGCAACCGCACTTTTTTGTGTCCCCAAAAATGTGAAAAGTGACAGTTAATTGTAAAAAAAAAAAAATTATTCTTTTGTTTTAGGACCTTCGGTCTGGTGAACGAATATCTGTTCTATATTTCGGGGTTTTTCTACTACTTTAGGTCAGTAGAACACATGTTTTCTACTACTTTAGGTCAGTAGAACACATGTTTTTAAAATCTTCTCAGAGTGCAGGGAGAGGTTTTATGATTGTATCATCAAGGTTTCTCATTACATTTTCCCCCAGAAGCGGGTAGAATTTGTACTAAATCCCTGGCGATAGCGCTAATTCCCGGAAAGAAATTGAGTCTTTGCCACAAACTCAGATTTTTATATCCCACATACATTTCTTTGCAACTCAATGTCAAAGATATTTTAAACTCAGATTATCTTATTTAAAAGAATTTAGAGTTTGAACTATCAAATGTCTCTGACACTAGGTTGCAGAGCTATATATATTTGTAAGAAATTCAGAGTTTGTGGTAAAAACTCAATTCCTTTGTCACTGATAATAATAGTGAAAAATAATGGTGAACATTTATTAGAAATAACGTTTTTAAGCATTTCAATCGTGTTCCTCCTTAAATCTAAGTTTTGTATGCTCCTCCTCTAAATATCTCACCAGGAGGAGAGAGAATTTTTAAATATTGTCTTCAGGTACTTCAGGTAGTTCAGGTACTTCAGGTACTTCAGGTACTTCAGGTACTTCAGGATTCAAGAAGTTAAGAGAGAAACACGAAGCATCGAGAATTTAATATTGAAAATTTGCAATACTCTTCAAAAAAAATGGATAAATCTTTAGAAAGTTTGATACACTGTTGAAAATTTAATACTCACATGACAAATTGGATCATCTGTTTTCTTAACTTTGTTATAACTTATATTGGATGTTCTGTTACAGAGTCACTGCGTTAAATCAAAAGTTTATACTTTATTTAAAAATTGGATAATCCGTGAAAAATAAAATAATCCATTGAAAAATTGGATTTGATAGAAAATTGGATGTTAAAGAGGCAAAATCTAAGTGTTCCCTTTTAAAAGTGGACACTGTGTTGAAAATGTGGTTATATATTTTTGAAAAACTGTAGCACTTTGTTGAAGCATCGAATACATAAGATACCGAAGATGGAAATTTTCAAATATATATTTATGACTTTGCTTCCATATCTGTTCTAACACTTTTAAAGTTTGGTCTTGTAAAGTTTATGATTTGTAAATATTAATTAAATATATTTTAGCGCGACAGTGAATCCAGTTCTTTACAATGTGATGAGTCTGAAGTATAGGTGAATATTTTATTGTTTTTTCAAATTAAATATCTTAAGATCTAAATATTTTTTCTAATTTTATTCTATAAACATTCTGCAGATTACTTTAATTCTTTTAAAAAGAAAATTCGTTTTGAAGAAAATAAATGGATATACAACATACTTTATATCGGAGATGAATGGTCAATTTTTTTTATTTAACTTTGGTGTTGCAACCGCAATATATATGTTAATTGAGACTTCAGAGTCTACATAAATACTATAAATATAACTATATAAATAGATGTAATCGATCCACAAACCCATAGATAAATAAATAAACATAGATAGCTTATGTACGCAAAATCACCAAGAATTGTACAGTCCGCGAACTCATACTTCTAAGTGTACTTCAATGATAAGCGGGGCGGTTTGGTGTTTTAATGGATTTCATAATAGAGTGTAAAATAACTCCGGGAATGGAACTATTTGAACAAAAATATATCACTGAGCAATATATCATATTGACGAAAACTGAAAAAGGACATGAGAAGGACTAAACTAACTTAAATATCTCTCTACAGAACTCATGTACACCACAAGTACTCAATGACATAAGAACAGCCAATGTTCACAACCGACCTAGTTAATCTATATGATAGGAATATCTTTTAACATCTCTGTACATTTATATCTTTCAAGATGAAAAATGTCGTCTTATGCGCAATCTAGCTTTATCTATGCACGCACCTCTGACCCCTTAGTAAACGTAAATTCAACCTAAAGTCTGACCGCGTCAACATTGTTGCACCGGCTAGTCCTATTGAGTTGTACCGGAAAGGTTGACCCGGCTCGGAAAGGAAATTCAAATATACTATGGTCTACGGCTGCCCGTTGATTAAGCGTTTGAATTGCTTTCAAATGCTTTTGAAAAGACTGAAACGCAGTTTAACATTTAACATTCTATTTTAAACAATTTCAATTGACTTTTGATCTTCAGCCTTTAAATCTATACAATTTATATTCATCATCATCTATTAATAGAGCCAACCGCCTGCTGCCTGTGAGGCTGTGCAGTTAGACAAAAAAAAATATTGCAATACAATTATCTAAATCTTCCATATAATTTTAAAAAGACTATTTTATCTATTTATGTCATTGTAATGGATATTATTAAGTGCGAAACAGTTTTTGCCGGGATTTTCACCTTTTCTAGTTTGTTTAAAATTAAAATGAAAGTATTTTCACACCGAACGCAATATGTTAATACAATAATATATAACAATGTTAATACTGCTGTTTTGACTTAAATGTTGAAAATAAAAAAATATTATTTTTTTTCAATCTGATGAAGCTACCGAGGAGTTTTTATAACACGAACGCAATAAAATGGAAAAAAAAACTTTGTTTTTCTTATTAGAGATAAAGAATTTATTATGTAATGTAGCTATTTTTAAAAAAAATCAATATCTTATCGAAACCGGGCTCAATTCAGATTAGAAAACCTATTCAAAAGTGTTAAAGCCCAAATAATGCTCTTACATTTTTTTGAAGTATATTTGGTGAGCCTTCATGCTCAGCCTCGAACACGTTCCATTTCATTTTTTTCAACTTTTATTTTTTGTTTTACAGTACAGAAATTGAGTTTTTCACACAAACTCTGATTTTTAATCACCCAATGTCGAAGATATTTGAAACCATGAATTCTGTTAGATAAAGAAGTCAAAGCTTGACATATCACCATCACGCTGCAAAGACTCAGCTTTCATTTATAAAGAATTTTGTTGCATGGCCATTGTTTTAATTTCTCTGAAGTGTAATTGTCTTATCAAACTTTTATAAAACTTTGAATTTTTGAAAAACAATATTATTTTTAAGTTCTGATTATTACTAAATATTTTGTGATTAAAAGAATTGAAAATTTATTTAGAAAATGGCTAATTACAATTTTGGGGTTCACGTAAACAACTTCTAAAAAAAGTGAAATATGAAAAGTGTTCTGAACGATTAACATTATGATTGTCTAGGCTTCCACCAAAATGTTTGGATGAAATATGAGAAAATATTCTAGACAATTTGATATTACAGATGTTTCAATTCTTTCCAATATTCATATTACTATGAGCTCCAAAAGCGTACTCAGGGGGTGGGGTGGGGAAAAGGGGGCAGTGCCCTCCCTAGAACTCAGAGCTTTTCAAATCTGAAACTGAAGAGTTAAGAGCATAAAAAAATTAGTTTGCTGTTTTTTCTGCTGGTTTTGTTTGAAGGAGAGATAAAGTAGTACCTGCAAGGTAATTGGACTGGATTTGTATCTTTAAAGTATCCAAGAAGCCAAATGTTTTGAATTTACAGTTCAAATTTCCCCCCCCCCCTCCCCCTAGGAGCTCCTATGGGAGGGGGGGAATTTAGCTTTGCACAAATTTGTTCCCCCCTAAATTTATTTCTGTGTACGCCCTTGATGGGCTCTCAGGCCGCTTCAGGTCCCTCTTTTTATTAATAATTATGTAGCTTTTCAATGTTCCATTATATCCTTCAAGGCTGTGCTCATACTTTTTTATACATTATAAACTATAATTATGCTGTTGTGACGCCTATGTGTAAAACTACAAAGAAACAAATTAACCAATTGCTAACATAAGACCATCCTAATGTTAAATAAATGTTACTGAACTTACTTAAGTCTTCTACACTTCAACTTGACACTGTCTGGTGTCTACATACTTGTGTTAACACAAATTCAAAATATAAGGAAGACGATTTTACCGACTCAATTGCCGTCAACATTTCTCAAGATGTGTGTATACACACAATCCATTTCCGCCATGAAGCACATACATGTAACCCTCGCTCCTTCGTTCCCCGCCCGACACAGGGAGCCTCTTGACTTCTTCATGCTGATGATGCAGATAATGAGCTAACAGCAGGCGTGCTTATACCTCTGATCTCCCTATTAACTTCTTGAGAAGCTTACTTAGGAAACTTGTGCCCGGCTCCGACCGAAGTTTCCGCTATCTCGAGTTGCATTGCCAGAGTTCCATTGATAAGCCCTGTTGTCCCAGTTCCTGTTGATCTGCTCCACCAACATGAAGCTCTACAACACTCCCATGAAGTGCCATCAAATATCCATCATTAACTCCTTTGTTAATTTCTAAATCAACCAATTTTAACTCCGCTTTATGTGCAAATATTTCAAAACTTTCGTTTTTTTAAATAAATGTTAGAAATATCCATTTTAGATCTCTTTATTTTACTATAGTGACTTTTAAAGTCAACAACTTGCTACATACCGGTTAATTTCTTGTACAGGTCCAAATTTTAAGCAGCTAGATTAAGATGTACTGTGTACAGTACACTCTCAGGCTAAATACGGCAAAACGAGACTGTACACCAAATGTGAGATGTGTTTATTAGATCAAATTACAAACAAAAACTATTTTTCAGGCACGCATTTAAAGCAACTCTATGTGGAACCCCCAACACCACAGGAAAACAAAGTGTGTTTATTCATTTTGAGACTGGTTCTAACATTTTTATTTAAAAAAGTCAAAAATTTAAATTGCTTTTGTAAGGCTTTGAAACTGGAGATATAAGATACTTTTTCAATAGTATACATTCAGTTTAAATTTCAGGAAATTAAAACTCAAAAGATTAATTATTCAAATATATAAATAGGATTTAATCAACTTTGGGGGGGGGAGGGGGGGATATTATTCAGATGTTTTTAAAGATTTAAAACATCTACGGTTTCCTCCTGAACTAAATTTCACAAAACACGTTTGATTAATTGATTGGCAGGAGTGTCTAGAACCTACACATTCCGGTCAACTTTGAATAGAACCCTGGACACAGACGCAAACATTGAGATGTCCTCATTCAATCCTTCAAATAGAACTTCACTAAGGAACACGAGGATTTCAGCAGATTTTAAAATTGGTTTAGTTAAGAATTTTTCCGCATGGTGTCATTGTAAAACGTCATATATGATTTTCACGATTACATGCAGCCCTGTCTAAACTTTAATCCCTAACTGAACACTTCATGATTCCAAATTATTTTAGACCTGAGGTTTTCTATTTTTTATTTGAAAACTATTTTATCCTTGCTTGATTTAGTGGCATGAGACTTTTAGATAATAAAAGCTTCCGATCGTTTACAGGTATAATAAAAGACATAAAATACATATTAAATAATAAAACATGGTTTTGAAAGTTATACAATTTCGGCAACCCCTCGTTCTTGTCTCCGACTCCGATTAAAAAAAAAGGTAACAAAAACGTCAAATCGAAACTTTTTTTAAAAATAATTTTTCTCATATCGTGCATATATTTAAGGAAATCTTACATTTTTCAAGTTGAGAGCTAAATTCATAAAAAAAGATACATTTTGGCTGAAGATGGTTTTCGTTATACGGAAAAACAGACACAGCAAATATGAATATACATAAATATGTAACTTTTTGTGTTGTAAAAACATAATAAAGAAAAGTAATATAATAACAAATTAGAAAACAGACAGAATAATTGTGTTTGTTTACAACATATTATGTTGATATTCAGTATTAGTCTTGTATAGTTTCTTTTGTCCTATGATAAAAAAATAACTATTCAGATTTTTTTGCAGAATTGTATTAATTAAAGATTTCTAGTGACCGTTCATGTGAACTGTAAAGATGTCAATGTCTACAACAGTACCATTAAAATCTTAATCTGATTAAAAATGCGGAATATGACATCATTTTTCTGACTTGAAAAGTGCTTATTTCTAATCATTTCTTCATTGTTTCTTTAAAGCAAGAAGTACGCAAGTCACTTTTGCAGAGAAAACACAAATGAAAAGATACTGTTAAAAAAAAGAAATAAAACACCGAGTTCTGATTAAAACTTAATTAAAGGGAGTGATCGGCAATTTATAGTAGTTGAACTAAGAATGCAGCATTAATGAAATTTTTTAGGATTCATTTGAGACAATTAAAACGTGTAACTGATGTATATAATGTAAAAAAATACTAATAATTTTTAAAAATCGATTCTGAAAACGTAATCACCAAAATGGATTATTTTGAACGTCGACTTTGTGCTCAAACTCAGTAATTATACATCATTAAAACGTTTTATATGTCTCAAATGAATCCTAAAAAAATTCTCCACAATACTACATTCTCAGTTCAATTACCATACATTGCCTGTCACTCCCTTTAAGGCTACCGTTGTAAAACGGACAAAGAGGGTTACTTGAAATAACACTTACAGTCCACTAGAGAACTTTTTAAAAATAATCCCTTTAGGAGGACAAGATCAGAAGGAAGGGGACAAGTATAAGAGGAAAGGAAGAGGGGAGATGGATATGTCCTGTCATGTTATCCAGGTTAGTTTAATCAGGCTTTATGAGTGGGTCAGCCACCTATATAAAAATTGCATCAATTATTAAGACTGGGTCGACCTCAAGTGTCGCACACCTTGGTCCTAGATTTTACCTTCTGAGTCACTAATACTTTTGTCTTAATACATGTTCATTTTAGATCTATAAAGCACTTGTTTTAGCTTTAGGTTTTAGGAAGTAATATGCAAAATTCTCATTGATTTTTGTGTGAAATCTTGCAACCTTTGAATCACTTTGCGTCTTTGCTGTTGTTGTAGCCAATCATCAAATCTCTTCTTCTTCTTTAGTCTTTTTTGTGGAATTTTCACAATTTTTTTTATGGAATTTAGCATTTTTTCGCGAAAATTCCGAATCTTTTCGCGAAACAGAATAAAGTGAAAATTCAAGAAAATTTCAAAAATTTTCGAACTTTTTGCGAGCGAACGCTTGTGGCGTAACGACCGTTTTAAAGAATAATTTAACAGGTTAAAATAAACAGTTTTCGTTGTTTATTGATTTTCATAATGTTCCACGTTATTTAATATTTAGGTTTATTTTTACTTTAAAATAAGGAAAAATGAGGAATGAAAAGAGGTGGTTGGAAACCAGTAGCTGGCAGGATTTTAAAGAAAACAAACATATAATGTTTTGTCCTGTATATTGTTGTTTCAACCCCAGGGGGTTTATTTAGTTTTTATTAAATTAATTAAATCCATTTAAAAAGAATTGGTTTAAAGTTACATTTTTGTAAAAATGGTGCAGAACTTCAGTTGCAGGGAAAGGGTACTGTAAATAAAAAAAGAGCTGTAAACAATAATTTCAATGCTTGTTCTAAATGTGTTATTATGTCTACAAATATTTCATTTTGTAATTAAGGAAAGAGGTCGTAAAAACTGCATCATTTGATATAATGCTCGGCTGCTAACAAAGTACACGCGACATTGTGCAAAAAATACTTTAGCAATTTTTTTAACAATGATTAGCATTTCAAATTCTTTTAACATTTTGGAATTGCTTTTTGAAAAATTGGCAAAATATCATTGTAAATCGAAACAAAAATGTCATGAAAATTATAGTTATTTTGAGAAAAGAGACATAATAACGTTTCTTAAATTGAGTAGAAGTATTTGAACCGAGTAGGTATTTGAACCGAGTAGAAAAATTTGAACAAGTATACAAGTATTTGAACCGAGTAGAAGTATTTGAACCGAGTAGAAGTATTTGAACCGAGAAGAAGTATTTGAACCGAGTAGAAGTATTTGAATCGAGAAGAAGTATTTGAACCGAGGAGAAGTATTTGAATCGCGTAGCAGTATTTAAATCGAGTAAATATGGTTCCTCTTTAACTTAAACCGGCGCACTAAAGAAGATGTTTAACTACGATGGTAGGCGATTATATCAATATAATAAAGACGAATTTCGATTTCAATTTAGATTTCTTGCTTTAAAACAGCATGGATACTCAAAACATTAAAACAAAGAAAAGCTGTCAATTAAAATAGCTTCTCTTTAACTACTGATAAACTTGTAATTCGAAAAAAGGTTGTTAACGATTAGAACTTACAAAGAGAAGTCGTCTTCATTACATTGATATAATCGCCTACCACCGTATGTCAACGAGGCTCAATTTTTTCTTACTATCATCAAATCTAGGGCCAAATTTAATTTAATTAAACTGCCTACCGCCGGTTTAAATTTGAATCACAAATTCCTTTCCTTCCATCATCATTAATCTTTTACTTTGAATCGGTGGTGAGCATTTAATAGCATAATAATGTCATTTTGTCAAATATTTCTTGAGCCCTGGAGTTTTTATGATTGTGTGTTAAAATTACACCTGCAGTATACAGAGACAATAAAAGAAAATGACTTTTTTGGTTTTTTGAGTTAATTTCTCTTTATTCTTTTTTTGACTGGTTGCAAGGCGAATTAGAAGTACCAAGTAGCTCTACTAGAACTAAACTAATTTAGGGAGAAGTACCAAGTAGCTCTACTAGAACTAAACTAATTTAGGGAGAAGTACCAAGTAGCTCTACTAGAACAAAACTAATTTAGGGAGAAGTACCAAGTAGCTCTACTAGAACAAAACTAATTTAGGGAGAAGAATCAAGTAGCTCTACTAGAACTAAACTAATTTTAGGAAGAGAATCAAGTAGCTCTACTAGAACTAAACAAATTTAAGAAGAGAATTAAGTAGCTCTCCTAGAACTAAACTAATTTAAGAAGAGAATCAAGTAGCTCTCCAAGAAGAGAATCAAGTAGCTCCACTAAAACTATACTAATTTAGGAAGAAGAACCAAATAGCTCCACTAGAACTAAACTAATTTTAGGAAGAAGAACCAAGTAGCTTTACTAGAACTAAACTAATTTAGGAAGAAGAACCAAGTAGCTCCACTAGAACTAAACTAAATTTACGAAGAGGTATCAAGTAGCTATACTAGGACTAAACTAATTTTAGGAAGAAGAACCAAGTAGCTCAACTAGAACAAAATTGATGATTTGTTCAAACTCTGAGTTGGATAATAACTGCCTCATCTCAACTAGAAAAGGTAAAACATAAATTTTGGCAAATGAAGCAATACCATTTAAGGGTTAAACCAAAAATAAATCTATTTGTGAAAATCACCAATGCGGTAAAATTTGTGTACACAAAGATGCTATTAGAAATTCGCCAGCAATTTTTTTGCACAATTTTTTTATTTCCTTGAACAGATATAGCTTATCAAAGAAAAACTGTCAATTCATAAAAGTATGAAAAAATGTTACATTCATTATCAGTTAGATAAGGTTACTTTTTATCAACGGGTTTTCATCTAAACCCATATTTTTCCTGAATGGACTACTTACCAAAAATAATAAAACAAAATCAGCACGAATTATATTTTGCTCATGACCAGGGATAGAAAATAAAACAATCCTTTTCTGGTAATAAATGGGGGATCACACGCCGGTCACATGGTATCATTCTTCGAAAATCTACAGTGAAACCCTTAATAACGAGTTTTATACTATATTACGTAAATTTCAGTATTTGCGAAAATAAATAAATAGCCATGAATATGCGGGAACAGTTTTAAAGAGTTCCATATAATCATTTAATTAAAAAACTAAATATCTGCAACATTTCATTATCAGAAAGTGAAAAATACGACATTTGATGAATTCTTTCGATGTATTCGTTATTAAGGGTTTCACTGTAAAAAAATGTTGTTTCTAAAATTTAGAATTATTTAGACAAAAATACAAATTCGGGTTTGAAATTGAAATTGAAAGTTGACACTAATAGATCAAGACTCGTGCAGCCTCGCATCACTTCTCATATGTAAAACCGTCCTAAAAATAAGGGGGTATAACTATAAGCTAGGATATCGAATTGAATTCGATATCGATTGCTAATAATTTAAAATTTATCTGTTGCTTATACAAGGAGAAAATGGTTTAAAACGTTTTACACCCAAGAGCGATAGGGTCCACATAAATTCACATATTGCTACTATTTTTAGATTTCATGCTTTAATATAAAATTATAACGAAATGAAGAAAAGTTGAAATGCAAATTAATGTTGTTAACAGAAATGTGACCTTACTCTTTTATCAACTTTTCTAAATTTTTATTCTTAACCTTTAATTATTTTCAATTTTTATTTTTTTTAATTCATTCTTTTTAATCAAACCTTTTTAAAAATCTTCGATTTCATATATGTTTATACAAAGAAAATGTAAAGTCATTTAAAAGTATTTTGTAATTATGAGAATTTTTCGAGAAGTTTAAATCCTATTCTTTCTTTTCTTTAGATAAAAGAAAGTTTTCTTCAACATTATTTTAAATGACACTCATTTGTCGCTTCATTTAACAACACACATGCATAAATAAATATAAAACATATATTTTAACCCCGGCCCCAACCCCCCTCCAAAAAAATACATTATGTAATTTCCAAAAATTTTCTAATAATAGAATTCCACGAAAGTTTATACTTTTTTGTTTTAAAAGTACAGAGAAACATGGTAACAAAAAAAATAAACAAAAAAGCTATTGCTAGAAAAATGTTCGCTATAAAATGATATATATATATATGTTTATATATTACTTTTTAACTTATTTTGTGTGGGACCTGTGAAGTTAGTATATTAAATATATATTCTGTCCGTTTAGAATTTCAAATTGTGTTTCTTCCAAGCAAAGGTACTTATTAGTATTACTCGAACTAACTTCAATTTTCTTGTACCTTTATAGTTGCAACTTGATAGTGAAAACCCAGAGGCGTGCGAGGGGGTGGGCGGGTTGCACGGGCCCCCCTACGCTTCCCCCCCCCCTCCTGAGCGGGGGCACGCATGGGGGAGGGGCTCACTATAGTATTAAGAGGGAGTGTCTGATGAGTCCACTTAGGAAAATTACATAAATAATTTATTAAGACTTGTAATATGGAAGTGTGTATATGATCGAATATTTTACCTGAATATAGGTAAAAAAATATCAAGATTTTTTTTTTAAAAAAGGGGTTTTTAAGGGGGACACAATGTTACCAAGTAGCCAAAAAAAGGTTTTTAACTAATTTTAAAATGTTACGACTTTACTAACTAATCTCAAAACTTAAGACAGGGTATCGTTATGAAAACCAGTTTTGTAACCCGGGTTTTACGATTGGAGTTATAGGTAGTTTTGTGGATATCAATATTTTTGTGATGAAATATTATTTTATTCCATTTCTTCATATTTTCCATTTTTTAAATCTCTTAAATCAAAATCTATACAAATGTTAAGACCCCGAAAAAGGAAACTCGGGAGTTTCGTGTAACGATACTCTTTTAAATCCCGGGCTCTGGAAGGTTGAGCGCTAAGTTCCCTCAGTAAAACACTATTTAATGCAAACCATCCTCACAAAGAAAGCTACTATGTTGTGTTTTTCTAAAGTTTGGGAGGATTTAGAGTAAATGGAATACTTAAGATATGTTTTTGTGAACATATATCTAGAATCTAGCCTGTTTTCTTAAAGAAATACGATTCACTAAATCTCTCTACGTTCGGAAAATTCGCTTTTCTGCATTTTTAGAGAATATAAAAGCCAGAGGAATAATTTACAATAAAGTTTCATGATTTTAGAATAAATTCTACACTTTATAAATACCAAGCATTGTAAGAATGTTCACAGGTATAACGTGTTACGTGTATACTTGTAATCCAAATTTGTATACATAATGATTTTGGCAATGATAAGTCATAGGCATATAATATTTTTAACGATGATATTTGATAAATAAATTAGTAAAAGATTGAAATACCAAAGGATTGGATCATCAGGTTGCAAAGAATATGGACAATAGAATTAGAATTTGAGGTGAGGGCTCAGATCTTTCGCAGAACTTTATTTAAAGACATGTTATAAAAATATATTTGTGAATATTTATGAAAGGTTACCCACGAAGAATGATACTGAAAAGACGACATAAAACTCTTTAAAGAATGAAATTCCCAGGGTTAAATTTAGTCTTCTGATTTTAATATTGTCTTTAAGTGGCTTCTTAAAAGGCTTAAAAAGATTAAATTTAAGGAAACAATTAAGCAGTAGGAAATCCGGACAGTCGTCTCTGAAGTTTTATCCTTTTTGAGTAAGATTGTATATATTGCTTGAAAATATTGCCAACTATTGGAAGTTACAGAAATCTATAAATGTCAATTATCTTCTAAATTTATCAATATTGGCTAATTATCAGTTAATTAAGGATTCCTCATTATCAATCCTATCAAACTCGGAATTCAAAGAATTGATTAATAGTCCGGAAAGGAAAAATTTATCTTTTCTATTAAAAGACTTGAGAAAAAGGGTTTATTTTATTATATTCGTGGCACTCTTGTAAGCCGACTCCATTAGCGCCTTATCCATTCAGGGTTCAGTCATGTGTTTGTGTCTATTCTGAACCAATAGAAATATTATGGCGGTAACATCTATCTTTCTATCTATCTCATTATCCAATTAGTTATGAATCCTTCAATCGGCGGTATCAGTAAGTGGAAATATATACTTCTACTGAAAATATACTGGTGGTAGTTATTAATATTAGTAATTTGCCATTTTTTAACCACTTAAGATTATAAAAATAGTGACCAAATTGTAGAAATGGATAGGGTTCCATTAATCAAAAAAATAAATTTTTTTAAAGGTAAAGTCATGAAGTTATAATTTGTTATTGAAAATGAAAACTGTGGTTCTTGAAGATATTGACAGATGGAATCCCTAGTCGACAATCCACAAACAAGCTGACAGATGGAATCCCTAGTCGACAATCCTCTTCCTATAGAGTCGGATCCCTTCTGGAGACTGAGAATTTGACTATATTGATCCATGCTCCAACCTTTTCTATCTCTAATCAGGTAAACGGTCTAAACTGCACTGGTAAATATTTTGTTAAAACTCCCCCTCGAACCCCCTTGATTTTTTTCTGTATTTTTGGAATGGTTACATTAAATCACTTTTTGATTTTATTCCTCCAATTTTCGGAAATCAGTCCCACTTTCTCTACAATGATAATTCTTCAAATTAGATATATGACCTGTTTACAGGGGAAATAAAAGAAATCGTCCTTAATTCATGGAATTTTTGGCGTAAGATTGATGGTTTTAATTGGATTTCTATAATTTTAAATTATGAACGGATTAGTTCTAAATTTATTTCAATCTGATGTATCTGTAAACGAAAGTAGTTAACGGTACAGGGGCGACATAAAATAATTTTCTGATCCCCCACTTACTCCTACTCAATATGGTGCTGAATGCTGTGGTATAGCACTGTGTCCGCCAATTTACAGGTACATCTGATTGAATTAAGATTATACTCCCCACTCCCCTTCCAATTTTCCAGGGGGTTGAATTCCCCCCCCCACCTCCTGTGGAAAGTTTTTTTTTATTTATTTTACAGAGATAAATTGGTAAAACATTTAAAAACCCCTTTTAAATTGATATTTATTTAAGTTTAATCCAATGTCCCCTATAATGTTTTTGACAACCACTTCACGTGTAAAACTAAATCCGCAGAATATTTGTAAAAAGTTTCTTCGTCAGTTCAACGCTTTTTAACTTACCATTTGTATTCTAAAACTCTATTTTTGATCAAGGAGACCCAGGACAAGGGAATACAAGTTCTGGAAACCTGCTTCATCAAAACTAAGGATGAGGACTCAAATACAAAAAATCACGTTTGGAAAAATTTCCCCAAAACACAGAAAAATTCTGGAAAAAAGGGTGAACGAGTGGAGGAGAAGGAAAATGAGAGGGAAAAAGAAGGAGAAAATAATTACTCTTTTCATTGCTCAGAACACAGTTTTCTTCCAGTATTGAAGGTTTATTAATATTATTAGTTTTTATTATTATTGAATGCATCAATTCGTAGCTCTTTAGAAAACATACCATATCATACCAAAAATAATATTTACTTTTATTATCATTATCATTGTCAATATCAATATCATTATCATTATCATTATCATTATCATTAAAGAGTGGGTGGGATTATCCTGAAAGAGTGGGGGTGACGGGAATAGCATTTTAAGTAATTATAAAAATAAACTTTAAAAATTTGGAAATTTCTGCCGAGAAATGTCATTTCAGTTTTTGTAACTCAAATCTTTACTTTTGGTAGAGACGGAGCTATAAGCTGCAAATCCTTCACTAAATATCCTTAACCCTGAAAGAGTGGGTGGGATTATCCTGAAAGAGTGGGGGTGGGAGGAATAGTTTAGTCTCTCAAGTTTTCAGTAAAAACAACCGGGTTTAACTTACTTGGATTTAGCAAATTTAAGCTCTTGAGTGTCTTAAGCACGAGATTTAGTGCGGATGATGATTTTGTAGATGAAATAATAGATGCAGGACTTCCTCATATTCAACCTCTTTTTATCACTGAGGTGTAACATGTCGGAGAATTTGTCTTCTCTATAATGAGTTTTCCTGACTCCTACCTTGGAAACCAACCTCTCTGTAGGACCCAGCTTTACTCCTTTCTTGTTCTTAACGTCCTTCAGACCCCAGGTATAAAACCTAGGAGCCCACATAGCAGGCATGCTTGAGATATTCTCTTCTCCATTAAACAGAGATCGCCGTATTTATTCAGCTTTTATATTCTCTTTGTGAAGAACTACGATCTTGGGAGGCAGGGGAAGGCATGCAGGAGCAAAACTGTCCGCTGAACCCTGCATAACTTTCTTTATCCCATAGACTGATGATCTGAATCTTCTCATTTCTTCAATTTAATCTCCAGGTTCAGTATCATGGAGAATATCGTTAAGACCAGCTACAAGGAGTACGTCAACAATGATCTCCTGGTTTTAAAACTGGGAGCTGAAAGCATGATGAAGAGATTTAACCGTTCTTCCAGGGATTCCAACACATTCCATGTGGATATCGTCTTCAATATACTTGTTCGCAGATCTTCTTCCCTGCCATCCGTTTAATATATTGAGTACGTCATCAATACTGGATATCTCATGCCACTTCTACAAAAACATTTTTAATCAAAGTTGAGTTCCTCATAAGTGCCTTAGATTTTCTGTAACATTAGATATATTAAGTTTTTCTCCAAATTGATCTGTAAAATGATATAAATTATTATAAATGATATTTGGGGTTCAATATTTCATTAATGGGATCTCTTAAATAATATTTCAGGAACTGGATCTCTAAATTAATATTTCAGGAACGGGATCTCTAAATCAATAATTCAGGAACGGGATCTCAAAAGTTAATATTTCAGGAACTGTATCTCTAAATTAATATTTCAGGAACGGGATCTCTTAATTAATATTTCAAGAACTGGATCTCTAAATAAATATTTCAGGAACGGGATCTCTAAATCAATATTTTTGGAACTAGATCTTTAAATTAATATTTCAAGAACTGGATCTCTAAATTAATATTTCAGGAACGGGATCTCTGAGGGCCGAAAGAGAGGTATCCCCTGCTGTCTACTTTCCCTCTTTAAGTTCTGCTACTTGAAGTGCTGAATTATAAATATGTTCAGCATTATCCCACCTAAGGCCAAAATTACAAAGAAAAGACTGAGCGCCAAAATTCTAAAAACAAAAGAGGCCAACTCCTGCTGGCTTAGTGTGTCTCATGTATCGTATTTGTATGATATTGTTATCCGTTGTTAAATTGAAGTGATTTCAACGATAAAGCATATTGGTCGAAAGTCAGAAACCGAGTTTAAAAAATTGGAGAGGACAAATTTCATGAAAATGATTTTGCTGAAAGGACAACATCTTTCCCTGTTTTTTACTTTAAAGGGACAGACCGGCTATGTAAGGTAGTTAAACTGAGTATGCAGTGTTGTGGGAAAATTCTTTAGGATTCATTTAAGATATAAAACGTTTCCACGATGTATAATTACTGAGTTTGAGCGCAAAGTCGACGTTCAAAATCATGAATTTGGGTGGATACGTTTTCAGAATCGTTATTTTAATCATTAAATAACGAAGACGAAAAAAAAATTCTATAGTAAACTATAAATTAGATGTTTAGGAACCTAAACATCAAAGAAATTTGTCAATAAATCGAAGTTAGAATTAATTATTTCCATTTTCATCATTTTATTGAATTTCTTATTTTCTTTGAATTTGTTCGCAGATTTCTTCGAATTCTTCAAATATCGTCTTTTTAATAAAAGTTCCAGAAAATCTGCAGAAAATCTTTGTGATTAAAGAGAGATTTTACAAACTAATAATTCAATAAGATTACTTATTTTCGATGATAAGAGTTAATTTTTATTTTCTCAACCTGTTCCTATACAACTAATTAGTTTACTGTAGAATTTTGTTTTTACATTTTTTGTCGTCGTTATTTAATAATAAAAAAACAATTCTGATAACGTTTCCACCCAAAAGTACGATTTTGAACGTCGTCTTTGCGCTCAAACTCAGGATTTACAGAGCTTTAACAAGTTTTATATGTCTCAAATGAATCCTAAAGAATTTGTCCACAACACTGCATACTCAGTTCAACTACCTAACATTGCCGGTCTGTCCCTTTAACAAATGTGAGTATGGAGTTCAACTGGCCGTGTAACTGTCTGAACGTGTACAGTGTACTGTTTTCTGTATAACTGATATGAAATGATCAAAAACGTTACAAAGCATGATGTCAAATTAATAAAGGCATTTCGAAATTGCGAATATTTCATTCGAATTAAAGAATATTTCATTCGAATTAAAGAATATTTCATTCGAATTAAAGAATATTTCATTCGAAATTACGAATATTTTATTCGAATTAAAGAATATTTTATCCTAAATTTCGAATATGTAATTCGAAAAAAAAAATATTTTATCCAAAATTACGAATATGTCATTCGAATTTAAGAATATTTTATCCGAAATTTTTTTTCGAAAATACGAATATTTTATTCAAAATTGCAAATATTTTATTCTAAATTACAAATGTTTTTTTTGAAATTATGAATATTTTATTCGAAATTGCGAATATTATATTCGAAATTATCAATATTTTATTCGAAATTACAAAAATTAAATTCGAAATAATGAATACTTTATTCGAAATTACGAATGTTTAATATTTATTCGACATTATGAATAGATTATTCGAAATTATGAATATTTTATTTGAAATTACTAATATTAAATTCGAAATTATGAATATTTTATTCGAAATTACGAATATTTTATTTTAAATTACGAATATTTTATTCCCTAAAAGTTATACATGACATTTATTCCAATTAGATCTAAAATTTACAATTCCGGCGAGAAAATAATATTTCATGCTAAATAGGATTCTGCATAAATTATTGCAGTAGAATAAGGTTAAATTGATGTCACATTAATGAGAAAATAATATTTCATCTAAATAGGATTCTGCATAAACCATACAGTAGAATAAGGTTAAATTGATGTCACATTAATGAGAAAATAATATTTCATGCTAAATAGGATTCTGCATAAATTATTGCAGTAGAATAAGGTTAAATTGATGTCACATTAATGAGAAAAAATAACAAAAATAATTTGTCCATGATTACATATTCTCAATAGCTCATAAATAAAGGAATTAAGAGTGCAAACAAATAAAATATAAATATCCAGTGAAATTTGTCTCTTCAGGATATCTTTATTCTGTACCTTTGGCATATCAACTATAAAAATGTTTAAAGACTAAAAATATGAAAGTTTTAAAGAATTTATTGAATTTCAATGAATTCAATAAATTTATAAAAAAGTACACGTTGAATGCATAATATTAAGATTATAAATTATGTTGAAAAAAGTTAGCCAATCAAATGCGAAATAAAGATTTTCAAATGATAAAATAAAAGCATTTATTTATTTTCAGTTACTAAATTCAAAGAAAACCAATTTGAATCTAAATTTAAAAATGTTGATTATGTAATATTATGTATTTTTGCCACAAAAAAAACCTTGTAAACCTGTAATCAAATTGTGTACCTACATGTAAATGTGTTCCAAATTTATGTATATTAAATGTATATATATATATAAATATATAATTGTTTTGTTAATTAGGAAAGCTTAGGTAAAGAGGAAAGAAGAGACATCGTAGACCTTCCAGTTTGGATTTTATAAGTAAATATCGTAGACCTTCCAGTTTGGATTTTATAAGTAAATATCGTAGACCTTCCAGTTTGGATTTTATAAGTAAATATCGTAGACCTTCCAGTTTGGATTTTATAAGTAAATATCGTAGACCTTCCAGTTTGGATTTTATAAGTAAATATGAAAAAGCAAATTTATGTAATACATTTTAATTTCAAAATTTGTTCTACTGAAAAGTTTTTTAACACGCAAAGATTTTAGTCTTATGTCTTACCGCGAGAGATAAATCAAGGCCTGAAATCTTGTGAAAGGGAGTGACCGGCTATGGTGGCATGAACTGAGTATGCAGTGTTGTGGAAAAACTCTTTTGGATTCATTTGAGACATATAAAACTTTTTAAAGATCTGTAAATCTGTAAGAGCAAAGTCGACGTTCAAAATCGTACTTTTGGGTAGATACGTTTTCAGAATTATTTTTTTTAAATATCGACGTCGAAAAATGTACACAAAATTCTACAGTAAACTAATTAGTTGTTTAGGAACAGGTTGAAAATATAAAAATTAATCTTATCATCGAAAGAAAGTAATCTTGTTTGATTATTAGTTTCTATTTTCTCATTATTTTAGTATCTCATTATTCACAAAGATTTTCTGCAGATTTTCTGGAAGTATCATTGAAAAGACGACATTTGAAAAATTTGTAGAAATCTACGAATAAATTCATACAAAATAAGAAATTGAATATCATGATAAAATCGAAGTAATTAATTCTAGCATTGATTTATTGAAAAATTTTCTTTGAGAAATATGTTCCTAACCATCTGATTAGTTTACTGTAAAATTTTTACTTTATTTTTCGTCGTCATTATTTAATAATTTTAAAAAACCGATTCTGAAAACGTACCAACCCAAATTCATGATTTTGAACGTCGACTATGCACTCAAACTCAGTAATTATACATCGCGGAAACGTTTTATATGTCTCAAATAAATCCTAAAGAATGTGTCCACAACACTGCATACTCAGTTTAACTACCTCACATAGCCGGTCTGTTCCTTAAAATTTTGAAGTAAATGAACCTGAATCAAGCGCCATTTTCCCTTCTTTTTAAAGATTTTGCATGATTTTGAGGATTTTAAAATTAAATAGAATTATACGGAGAAGTACGGGTTAAAGAATATGAAATAAATAGGGTTTTAAGTTTCACTGGAATCAAATTTTCGCACAATTCCGCGAAAAATTACCCCTCCCCCATCATAGCTTTCACTTTTACATGGAGAAGTGAAAAGTAACTAAGCCCCCCCCTCATGGAGAAGTAAAAACAATATTTTCCAGGGTGTATTCAGCCCCAAACCGGAACTAAGGCCCGCCCCTGAAATACCCCCCGTGGACATATTCCTTTAAACGCCCCTGAATGGAATCTTACACCTTTGCATTGATCTATCAAATTTGAGGAAGGGAGGCGGCCATGAGTCCCATTTCTGTCCCACAAATAGCTTTATAGTCTTCCAGTAGTAGCCACAACTCTTCGTTTTTTATTATTAAAAGTTTAAATGCAAAAAAAAAGAAATAGTTGCGGCTCAAGGTTACTATATGCCTTGGAAATGAACCTAATTATGGCTCATAATCTAAATCGCTTCCCTTCCCTCCTCCTACAGGGTGTTGAAAACGGAAATTGGCAGATAGAGACAAGAAGGAAAACTATATTTTATTACTCTAAGTATACATCTTTTTTCTCGTTTCTACCGTCTCTGTTTTTATCAAGCCAAATTCAAGTCTAGTTCCTATTATAACTCTTTGAGAGATAATTTAACTAAAAATATTTTTTGCCGTTTAATTTTCGGGTTTATAGTGTTTCCATGCAAAAAAAAGTTTCTATGCTAAACTTCTGTAAATTTTACAATATTTTATATAAAACTATCACTGTCCTCCACATCTACTACTATACAAAAATATTAAGTATAAGAAAATGTGCATTACTATTGCTGTAAAAGCGGAAATACTTGACGCAATGATACGCTAAATTGGTATTATTCTATAACTCTACGGAGCTGGGAACTTTAGAATGGCGGATATCGAGATTAATGCTTAATCCTCTATTTTTCTTAATCTCGAGACTGACTTAATCTTGTACTTGTATCCTAGAAAGTATGTAAAATTCAACCCATTAGAGTCGCGAATCATAAGCCGGTAAATTTGAAATTTTGCGCGCCATTTAAAACCAATATACAGCAACGGGAAGGAGTCTTAATTTTAAAAAACCGGTTTTTGATTTGTCTGTACTTTATCCAAAAAAGAGTGGATTAAGCATTAAATCAAAAGTGTCCACATTGAATATTCGGATTAAGCAGTCGGGATACCATTAATCCCATTCTAGTTCCCAGCTCTGATATTATTCTTCTAATATCCACAAGAACCAGAGACACTTGAAAATAATTAGTTGACAAACCATCACGATTTATTTTTTGTGACATGCAACAATATAAATTTTAATTGGTGCAGATACAGGGTGTCCCACGAAACATGCCAGTTTGTGAATATTTTTGAATGTCTTCTTCCATATACTGTATTAAATATTATAGACTTTTAGCAGTTTATTTAGTTTAAAAAATCTTTTACTCAAATATATTTTACTTAGAAATCAATTTTACTATAATATGGCTGGCATGAAAATTTTTATATTATTCTCTTGGGCCGGGGTTCAAACAAATTAACAAACTATGGAACATATTTTAAACTTTTCACCAACTGGATCATGTTTCGTGGAACACCGAATATAGTTATCCATGGCATTGGCTTCAGGTAAAATTTTACGCAATTATTGAGAATATTGCGTAAAACGATGGGCAATTATAACTTTGGTCATTTTTTCAAATTTACAAGTTTTTTTAACGATTAAACTCGATTTGCACGGGCAGATATATAAAGGGACTCGTCTCTAAACATAAGACAAAACTATTCAAAACAGTTGTTTAGAAAGTTAAAGTTTGTATTCTGAGTTCTGCTTCATTGTTTGGCGTAAAAAGAAAGGCTGCAGAGAAAATTTAAAATAAGATAAAATTTTAAATTAATTCCATAATATCTCATCCTTTGTTATATTACGTGTATGAACACGATGCAATAAATTACATTCATAAAATCCTCTTCAGTCTCATTCATTGTGAGCCCCTATGCTGTTTGTTGAAAAACTATTTTTTGTTCGCAGTTTTAAAATGATTGAAAATATTTTAAAATTATTAATATGAAAAAGGGATATAACAAGTTGTAAGATAACGGCATAATTAATTTCGAACAAATTCATTTCGATCTATTTTAGGATTACCACAAAAATAAAATTGTCAAGACGATCGGAAAATGGAAACTCTTAAAATACGACGATCTCAAGGTTAAATTAATTCTTCTGTCTTTGATAAAGTAATTCATTGATTTATTTAGTGATTTGGGAGAAGAAACAAATTTTTTTACAGTTTCAGGGATTCGTTAATATAAGGAAACAGACAGAATAAATTCCGTACAGTCGTCTCTAAGGTCTCATCCTCAGCTGGCAACCTGGTGAAGTTCAAGATTTTTCAAACAAATTATTATTATTTTTCATGTTTCTGTAAAATTTCCAAAATAGCTTGTACATCAGGGTCACGTGATCCCATCCTGTCACTCCCATCAGATGCAGGGAAGATGAAGACGGAACAGTCTTTTCTTAATTAAATATGAAAACTTGATTATCCTGCAGACATCAGAGGCCGGATTTAAAGAATTTAAGCCGCGGCTTAAATTTGAGCCGGGCTCAATTATGGTTGGTTCCACTTAAACTTGTATTCAATTTTTCAAGATTTAAGCCGGCGCTCAATTGAAACCGGTTTTTGAGGGATTTGAAACGCGGCTTATATTAATTAAATTCAGACACCGAATGTTTAATTGCTACTACTATGGGAAGACAACCATAAAATAAAAAGTTCTGAAACATTTTTTTGGGGGGTGGGTACAGATCACACAAAAAATTTGATTTTAATTATTCTTGTCATCTGTTTGTCCTCCATTCTCCATTTTCTCATTTTTTGGACTCTCCCTTCCGGCAATTTTGAAAAAAAGTTTATCTAATGAAACCCTGCAAGAGCGGCCGAAATTAGCTTTGCATGCGAGGATTGCTTATAGTAAAATGCTGGAATACATGAATCTCCATTTTCACTTTCATCACACTAAAATGTTTTGAAACATTTCTTAAATTGTGCCTGGAGAAAAAAAATTATTTTAGATGGGAACTCTTGTGGATTTAGAGATCAATAATTGATCTCGATCTTTTGTTAATCTACAGATTAATTTAATCTTTATTTTCCATATCCCGTGAAGATAAACAAGATTCCAATTAACTGCCGCATTCCTTCTGCAGTTTAATTAAAGCTTTACAATTGTAAATTTTATGTAAAAGTTCAGAAGTGCCCTCTTAATAGCGAGATCAAACGATCTAGATTTTATTAATAATACTATAACTAAAAGTATATAGTCAGTAGGACTCAGTCCCGAAGATGGATAGGATTGGCTCGAACCGTGCATCCTGATCAACACTGCTATCGTCGGCAGCTCCCAGCTTATCATGGCCCACAACTGGTTTATCAAAACTCAAAATTCCAAACTCATTAGAAGAAAAATTATTGAATTGTCCCGTTTAACAAACTTTCCTAAAATGATCATCCTAGGTTTTAATGAGGCTCGTACTTCGATTGGAGTTATTTAAATGATTATAGGAATGGAACTTTGGTTAGATTATTCAAGTAAATATAAAATTAATAATTTAAATTACATAGTTTTAAAACAGCCAAAATTAGCAATGTATCCTGTATAATTTACAAAGTAGTAAAGATTGAAGATGGTCAGAGCGGCCGAAACGGAATCCCCTGAAATAGTTTAGGTTTTATTTGCAACTTAAAATTTAAATCTAAAAAATGTGCTTACTCAAAGATCTAGATTTTAGGTTTCCGATATAAAAGTTCCCAACTCTCAACTTAGTTAAAACTTAAAAACCAAAAATTAAAAAAGATATGAAAATAACTTCACAACACAAAATGTATGACCCTGTCTATGAGGTTTATGACCAAGGGAATAATTTAACTACGTTTTACCTTGAACCCAGAACAGTTTTGAAGTCAGGGTCCAGGGACTACATACATAGTTTGAGAACAATTTAGGAGTCAGAGTCCAGGGACTACATACATATAGTTACAGGTTATCAACCTAAAGATTTAATCCAAGGCTATTAATTCCTGGGTATAGTGGAAACCCCCTGTTATTTGTTTACAATCAAACCGGTTTCTAGCTTATACAATATTTGGACCAGAGTTTCCCTGCAAACATTTAGTCTCCGAAATGCTGAAGTCGAACATAATAAATACTACATTATTTACCCGATATCTTCGCCATCGTAACTTTGGGTCAGTTTAATTACTTCCTTGGTTATCTTTGATTTCATTCTCTCACAAATTTCCGTGAACGCAAAAATTTCGACAAATCAACTCAGACTTATAGTGACGCTTTATAGTTTATACCCACACTAGGGAGGGGTTGCAGGGTCTCAATGAGCCCCGCGAAATGGTCTCCAAACTTCTGGCTTAGCAGAGGAGTATTTAAAATGACCCGGCGCTACCCCTATCCTATAGAAATTTTTAAAATATTTTATATTTAATATTTCTATATCTATGCAAGTTTTGTTGAATATTCAAAAAATCACTGCAGAACTATTTAAAGATTAAATATTTTCTTTAAAAATGTTATTTATTACTTCTTTAAAATCTATTCTAACGTTTAGGGGTATAGCGCCTGGTCATTTTAAGCACTCATCTTCGAATACGAAGAAATGGAGACCATTTTGCGGGGCTCATGGCGGCCCTGCGCCCCCTCCCTCCCCACACTTCAATCTCAAAATGACGAAACTCAGAAAAATTTCAACTTGACCACTTTTACTTTAGTAAAAAAAAACGCTTCGTCACCAATGCACTTAAATACAATTGTTTTTATCTTCCTTTAAAATTTGCTTTGTTATTTCAGATAACATTTACAATTGTGAGAACATAGCCTTCTTTATTGTATCATGAAATTATAGGCTGAAGCTTTTGTAATTTGTAAACAAGTGTCCTGAGCTGAAAACTTTAGAATGGTGGATATCGAGATCAATGCTTGATCCTCTAGTTTTTCTAGTCTCAAGACTGATTTTGACTTGGGATTCATTTCTAGAGATTAAGAGATGCGCTGTTTTAACTTTTGAAAAAACAGTTTTTAATTTTCCCGCATTTGTGGTGTCATATCAAATGGACTATAAATCATCGATTGAACGAACGTAAGTTTTGGATTAATGTTTATTAAGACAAATGTCCTTATGTGATAAATATGTTTTTAAAAAGTCCATATTAACATGATTAAATTTTTATTCGTTTACATGCTCTAAAAGCCGGCTTGTTCAATCGGATATTAGTCCAATTGATACAGCATCGTATCTGTATTTGTTGTCAAAAGTATCTTTACTCCATGTAGTAGGAAATTATATCCAACAAAAGCGGATTAAAAAGAAAATTAAAAGTTTTCACAGTGGATATTTACAGCTATCAGGATTAAGAGTTTCCAATTCTGAAGTTTTCAGCTCTGTACATCTTAAAAGTATTCAGTTGCAACAATCAAAATTAAAATTCGTAAATAAGAATTATTAGGACAAAGTCACAATAATTTCAGTTTTGTTTATAAAGAAGACACTTCGAAACTACGAAACTTAATCTGATAATTTAGGCGGTTTAAGTCTTTCCCCCCGTACATCCTTGAAATCATCTCTGGATTGTTCAGCAGATTGACCCATCCAACATCTCGGAACAAAATCCTTCAGCTTTTAACCTAAAATGTCCCTTAAATATTTAACAATTAAACTTCGTTTTACAGAATGTTATATTTTGATTTTGATTTCAACTTAACAGTAACTCTGACATACATTAATACCTAAAATGGCCATCCTAGAGTTTCTCGAGAAAAAATTAAAGAAAAAAATTAACTACTTGATCCTGTTGAACATTGGCTTTCCTTGTTCATGTTGTTTTTTTTTCACATTAATTCAAACTAGTAAAAATTATAAATAATTTTATATCACTAAAATGATTGGAAACTTCATAAAAAGTTGATTAATACGATAAACTGTAATCTTTTGTAAAACTTTGAGAGGGCGGATTGGCCTCCTTTCCGAGTATGGTGTTTCTAGTTCACACTATAGAAAAAGGAGGGGATGATTTTTGAAGATCTGAGAAAAATTTAGAATTGGACATCAAAAGGCATGTTTTTTTCCTCTCATAACTTTACAAAAAAAGTCATAAAATTTCCCCAATTACGCCGTGAGCCACAACATTTTCCCCTTCCATGCCACATATTAGCTTTTTTGTCTTCCAGCAGTCATGAGCCAAAAACGTACGGACTTCCATGCCACAGCATTTGAGTCATCCGGCAGTTATTACGTTTGTGAATAACAAAGGTAATGATTAAAATTGGTATTTTCAAAAATCATGGCATAAGATATATATAAAGAACTTTATATTCAACTTTTAAATTGAAATAATGACGATTCCATAACTTACTCTTACTTAAGGTCGCCCCTAACTGAAAATTTGCAACTATTTATCGTAAAAATTTACAAAATAGAAGATTTTTTGGGGAAATCTGTAATTCTCGAGTAAGGACAGTTAATATTGTGATTTTTGTAATCTTTTCTTATTCTTTTGACTACTAAAACAATTAGTCTTGGTGCCTACAATGCGTAGAATGATGTAAAATTTTCTATAAATAATGTAAAGCAGTTTATAAAACGAGCACACAATTCATTGATCCTCAATAAACTTTAAAAATCCTTAAAACTATAGTCTTTCCCGATATACGGCAGGATTTAAAAAATTGCAATTTCAATGCCCTGTACCTTTCATTAAAAACGTAATAACTGCTGGAAGACTCAAATGCTAGGGCATGAAAGACTATACGGTTGTGGCTTATGGCTGCCGGAAGACAAAAAAGATAATATGTGGCATTAAAGGAGAAAATGTTGCGGCTAACGGCCGCCCCTGCACACACTAAGTCATGACTCTATCCAAAGTACAAAAATAAATATATGGGAAAACAATCAACAATTTATTCCGATTGAATGCATACAAGAATCCAATGGCGTCGTGGCCAGGGGTCAACAGTTTAATTCATTTGTTTCACTAATATCCGAGTATTTTCTATCTATTATGTATAAAACAGAGAGGTAAGGAGAAGGGGGGGTCCAAACACCCCGCCCCACCCCCCGCGTATTCTAATCAATAAAACTCAGGTACGAATACATAATATTTATAAATACCAGGATTATATATCCCAGTTAGTGCATTGGAAGGGATAATTAATATTATATTTACCAAGGAAAGAAAAAACAAAGATTAGCAAAAAATGCAAAATTTTGAATAGTAGGGGTGCACGATGTACACAAGGGTTGAGCAAGATAGAGCTGCAAGGTGAGTCCTCAAAGGTTAAAAAAACAGTCTTAAAAAGATGGGACAAAATACTGCATTTTTTGTATTTTTTCAACCCATCTTTAACTTGATATGGAAATTACATTTGAATACATATTAGATAGGTTAATATAGAAGATCTGACGACGCAATAATAATAATAATAATAAAACCTAATTTATATAATAATATTGATGGAATTAAGAAAACTTTAAAAGTTCAGTTTCTAGTAGTGATTATATGTATATAATATATTATTTGCAGCGGCTATATCTGACGGGTATATCTGAGAGTTGGGGCCTATGCACTAGTTTTAACATGGCACCCAAACTTATGCATTAGATCACTTCACTGGAGACTTAATCTTCAGTTTTGTGAATGAATGTCCTCCTCCCTCCAAAGCAGAATCCGATTTAGCTAGGCCATTATTGTCAGGGCCAGGAGGCTTAGGCTGCTGATCTTTCGTCTTACTAAATTTAATAACAATACGGGGAGTTTTCGTGTTGGGTTGTTCTTTATCCTCCTCCTCCCGTCTCCTCTTCTTATCCTTCTTTCTCCGCTCCTTATCCGCCGGTTTGGAATCAAAGTTTTTCAACATTTCCTCGGCGAACCTCATGTTGGATTTCTTAAAGGAGTCTAGGGGTTCTTCACGCTCGGGAGAATCTTCTAGGAGACATTTCTTCGGAGGCATTCCCCTCGTCCTTCTTACCTCTCCTTTCTCATTACTAGGTTCCAATACAATTTCTTGGGATTTCTTAAGCTTTGGTTTGTAAACATCCTCCTCGTTCTTATTCTGCTTTCCTTTTCCCTTTTTCTGTCCCTTTACCTTGGGTTCCTCTTTCCCTTCACGCTTTCTTTTCCTTTCCATGTTTGCCTCCATCTGAGATTGGTAATCTGCCCTGGTTGGAACACTCGTTACACTAGCAACAGCCTTAGGAATTTTAATAATATTCATCTTGAAGGGTTCCTTAGGTGTCTCAGCATGGTAAACAGGTCCATTTGCAACAGGATGAGTTTGGGGTGCAGGTTGAGCAGGGGTCTCAATACCAAAGTAAGAGTTGAGCAACTCCTTTTTCCTCATTCTTCGCTGTCCTACATCACTGTTGGGTGGGACAATACTGATCTTAACAGGAGTGTTGGGACCAGGAGAGGTTGTGTTACGACTGAAATCTGTGGCGGAAGGTTTAAATTTGTACTTAAGATGATGATGATGGTGGTTTTCCTCCTCATGCCTCTCAGGGATGTATTCAGGACGTGGCACCTCTTCAACCGTAGATCTTCTCTCGTCCTTCTTCTCCTCATCTTCCTTCGGTAGTTTCTCTTTTTCTAATTTCTTCAGTTCCAGGGTTAACAGATCTAACTCAGAGGGTCCATCCTCTGATCTATCTGCTACAGCTGCAATAATCTCACTCTCTGCTCCCATATTCACTGGCAAAGGTTCCTCAGGGCCAAAAATAGCTGCCAGCTCATTAGCCTTGTCCATAGGGAACTCACTTGGCTTAGGTAGTGTGTTAGATTGTTTCTTAGCCATGAGGTTGCTTGCCAGCATGTCTATATATCCCTTGGTTTTCTTTGGAGATATTTCAGAGGTAACATTTGCCAAGTAGGGATCTAGATTCCCAACTGCTGTTGGTGGGGTAGCAGCAGGAGATTTAGTTAGATTAAGTTTAGGACTAGATTTGACAAAATCTGATTTTAGACTTTCAAGAGAGAAATCTTGCTTAGGAGGCTCAACATCATCTAAATCATCTCCAGGGTAAGAGGTGGGATGATACACTGGTGTTGATTTACTCTTGGCCGGAGACCTAGGGGATTTGGGAGTAGATCTTATAATGAGCACAGGAGGTTCCATGTCCAGATCTTGAGGTAGTTCCCTGTTTTCAGGTTCTTCCTCAGCAACCTTTGCTAAATCTTCAGGCTTGGGAGGTAACTTGATCTTTAGAGTGGGGATCTTCAACTTTATTGGAGGAACAGAGGACTCTTCTGAAGCTTCTTGAACTTTCTTATTTTTAACCCCAACCTCAGCTTCCAATGGCGATTCTGTTCTTGCACCAAACTTGATCTTAAGCTTTGGAATTTTAGGCTTTTCTTCTTTCCTCTCTGTAATCTTTTTGATCTTCAACGGAATGATTTTGGGTTTCACTTCAGGTTCTTTTTCTACAAGGTTCTTGGTACTTTTTGCCCTTGATTTTCCTTTCACACCAATCTTTGTTCTAAGAGACAATTTCAAATCCTCCTCTTCAGGTTCAAGCTGAACTGGAGGCATTTGGGTTAGACCAGAATTGTCTGGATCATCAAAATCAAATGAATCATTTGATTTCTTACTCTTGGTTTGTTCCCGGAAATCTCTCAATGAACCGGGTACCTCTTCCTTGGGTGTAAATCCACTATCATCATCAAATTCGTCTTCAAAGTCAAAGTCAGTTCCAACAAGATTTTTGTGTACTTTTTCAAACGCTTTCTGATCATATTTGGGTCCCTTATTTCTAGAGAACATTCTTGCTCCTCCTCTACCCTTAGCCTTTCCTTTAGTTATTGGTGTTAACACTTTCTTTACCAGAGGAATCCGCGCAGGAGAACTCTCTTCAACCTCCTTCTCCTTATAGCAAGGAACTTTGGTTCCTCTTTTTGTTAAAACTTCAGATGCTTTCTCTACCACTGGTAACTCTGGTTCTTCTTTATAACAAGGAACTTTGGTACCTCTCTTCGTAACAGCTTGCTTTGGCTTAATTTCTTCAGTTGCTTCAGGTTTTGCTTTAACTGGTTTGGAATCTGTAGCATCTGATTTCCAGGAAGAAATATCCATTTCATTTGAAACTTTCTGACTGCTCGAGTCCAGCCCTTTTATCCTATTTCCGAGGGGAAGATCATCCTCATCTTCCTCATCATCATCATAATCAACACCGCCTTTGTCATGCTGATCATTGTCATAATCTGATCTGTCTGCTTCTGACATTTCCTTATCTGACTGGGCTATATTAGCCCCCATGAGACCGGGAATATTTGAGTAGAGAAGTTGAGCTGTAGTACTTCCTGACTCAGTCTTCTCATGTGTCGAAGATTTTACTGACTGAGGTGAGGTCAGATATGGAGGAATGGAAGACAACTTTTCTATCCTGTTATCTCTGGGACTTGGGGATGCATCAATATGCTTGACTAATTCCTCAAGAGAGATGGTATCACGTTCAGAAATCACTGGTGGAGGTTTAGGAGGAGAGGCCTGGGGTGGTTTAGCAGGACTTGAGATCTTCACATCACTTTTATCAGGGGGTTTCCAAACCGGTAACTTAGCAGTTTCTAGAACAGAGTCAAGAAGCTCATTAGGAATCCCGCTTGGAGCTGAGTTAAGTGATGCATCAGAACCTGCTACAGATGCAGGGGTATCTCGACCTTTCTTCTGTTCTTTCACGGGTTCAACATACTCATTAGCTCCTTCTTGGCTCTGTCGCTTCTGTTCTCTAGAGTGAGCGACTGAGTGAACAAACCCTGGGAGCTTATCTGCTGGAGTAGCAGAGGGTATTCCATACACAGGTTCGGCCACCTTTTGTGGTTCCATCCTACAAGATGAGAGGTTTTGCTTCTCATGCCTTGGCGACACAGGGCGGCTCTTCTGCACTGATGTGTACTGCATTTGTTGGTCCTGGTTGGTACTATCCATGTACGACCCAATGTTGAACTGATTTCTAAATGGATCAGAGTGCTTCTTCAATTCTTGTTGATGCTTCTGATCCTGGTGGGATCTTTGACGCATGTCTGGAGGTAAATGATCCTGAGATGATCTTCCAGCCTTGGATTTATCAGGAGACTTGTCTGTTTTGATCATTCCAAACTGGGCCAAAGCATCCAGGTGTGAGCGGGTTGGATCAATCCTGGATTTTGGATCATTTAAAAAGGAAACCTGACTTCCAGGATGAGAGTATTTGGATGAATCGTCCTGACGCACTGATTCTGATTGAGCGCGCTTCTCCTGCGTTCGCATCTGCTCTTGGAAAGAACGTTGGTCCTGATGAGGGCGCAGTTGATCCATGTAGGATGGTTGATCCCTCCTGGATTCTTGCATCTTCTGCTGAACCAGAGACAAGCTTGGCTGTTTCATCTTTTCCTTGTTCTGCTCCCGGGTAATCTTTTCTAGATCTGAGAGACTGTTTCGGGACATCTTTTCCAACTCTGATATCTTGTTCACCCCTTGAGTGTATGGACTCCAACCTGCCATCTGCTCCTGCCAAGCAGCATTGAGAATATCGTTCTGCATCTAGAAAATATTCAGGATTAGAACCTTAATTTTCAAATTAAATTTTCTTCACAAAAAAAAGAAACGGAATTAGTCAAATTTTTTAAAAAGTTTTTTTAAATATCAAAATAAAATGCAGTTGGAAATGAACTTAATTTTGTTAAGTCAAATAAGAGGAAAACAGGACTCTCTTTGAAGCGACACTTCCAAGTAAGACACAAGCCTTCATTCACAAATGTAAAAAAGTAAAAAAGTAAAAAAGCAAAAAAGCAAAAAAGCAAAAAGACAAAAATACAACACTTTCTTTTTGAAAAAATAATAAAAAAGAGAAAAAAATGAATGGAGGATTGTAAATAACAGCAACAAAAAATAAATGATTAAGAGAAAAGCTAAAAACTAGCATAGACAAAAAATTTATGTTTAAAGAAATTTTAGACACGAAAATTGGAAAAAAAACCTGACAGAATCACTAACAGAATTTGATGAGTTAGAGAGAGAACGCTGAATTAACTACCGCCAGTTTAAATAATGAATCACCGATTAAAAATAGGATATCATTCTATCATTGAATTTGAATCGGCGGGAGATAGTTTAGCAACCTCTATTATTCATTAAATTCGGCCCCAGATAATACAAAAGAAATCACTACAATTTCCTGAGACAAATTCATTAAAAACTTTAACGTTAGTTAGGTAAAGTCTAAGATTGTTAAGATTTTAAATTTTTTTCTAAAAATTAGAGTAGAGAGAAAAAACAGGGGTGTATATGATTCCATTTCCCCCCCCCCTGGGGGGGAAATGGAATCAAAGGTCACAAAAGAGGGGAAGGGGAAGGAAAGGGGAAGGGAAGAAGAAGGGAAGGAGAAGGGAAGGAGGGGAGAAGGGAAGGAACCAAGAAAATCAGTCTCATGTCCCTGTAGACTTTTTTACAGTTTAATTAAGTAAGAATAAGTAAATTTTTTTAGATGATTATACTATAATAAATCTGAGAAGAGCTTAATCTATGTCTTTTGAGTTGTCGAGTTTGGGGAAGGAATTAAAAAAAAAATTAGAGGGGGGTGGAAGAATAAAAAATATGGAATTATATACACCCCTGGAAAAAATAAAACAAGTACAGGCGAGGAAAGTATGTAATTCACGTTTAATATTTTACATGAATTTCAAAAAACTAGGGATGTTTTTTATAAACCATAAACTCTTTATATTTGCTAGGGGGGGGGGGAGTTAGGATTTTTTCGAATTTATTCTTTAATGTTGCCATCTCTAAGAATATCTAATATTGGTTTCATCAAAGGCGGGATGGGGAGGTAATAACAACTAATTAGTAATTCATAAATAGATTTCCGGGGAAACGAGTCATTTTCACCATTTATTTCCATGACAAACCACAGCTGAGGGGTTAATTTTTCCAAATTCTTCCAACAGCTTTTTTATTTTAAAAACTACGTGTAAAAAAATTCCAGAGTCGGCGATTAAAAAAATTTAAGAAAATACGACACAGGTCTCAGCTGTCGTTTGGCCTTATAACGACTTGAGCTTTCGGATTCAAGCTGCATCTTATTTGCCACAGAGTTGAGTTCAAAAAACTGGTTTAATATGCTATTTGGCGGATTTTCATGGTGAGAATGGGCGCATTCCGGGTTTTTATGAGAACAAGACTGAACATCGAGCCTTATTCTCCACTACAACAAACCAAGGTCGGTTTTATTTTTATTGGACCTAAATCCTAAGTTGAGCCTAAGATCTCGCAGCTGTCTAAGATTGGGTCTTAAAGCTAGGTTTAAGGAATACGACCCGAGCCGAAGCTTTTAAATCGCGGGCTCAGTGTGATATTACCGTGATTTTCTTTTCATTTTTTTATGGGGGGGGGGGGTGGGCTTGTATTTTTACTATTTCAGATGGTATTTATTTCCCTTCTTTCCGTATGCTGCTTGAAGGTATGATTGATAGTGAAGTTGATGTGCTTGAGCCTGTGTATACAGATCAAGGTTCTGGTTTAAACCAAACCCGGCCAACTCCTAATAACAAAGATAAATCATAATTTTTGCAAATATTTCCCCCTTTTTTCTCTCTTTCAAATTTGTCCTCTGAAAAATCAGACATCTATTTCAGCTGTATGTAAAAGTTTAAAAAATGTAAAATAACTACCAGTGTGATAACTAAAATATTTTAAAAACGAGTAGACGAATTTTTTTTTCAGATTAAAGCTCAAAAAAGTGGTTTAAATTTGACTGGATACTTTTATCATGATTTTATGGATCCTATTAAATATTCATTATTTAAAAAGAAAAAATATTTCATTCTTCCGCTAATTTGATTAGAAAAATTACTTGATTCATCTGAATGAATTCTTTTATATCCTTACAGTAACAACTAAAATTTAAAAATTCAGAAAAACAATTATTTAGAATTATACGTCGGGTACTAGTATTCGTTAAAGACTATGAAAAAAAACTTGAAATGATTTCCTCAACAAGATAAAGAAAAAATGCGTAATTTGAAGATTGTTAAAATTAAAAATCGCAAGACATTTGAAAGGCTTCAGAAACTGCAGCCAACCTAGATTTTATGATTGGGTTGTGCCAAACATTGTTCAGAAATAAGAAAAAATACATCCAAGTTATTTTAGAAGTGTTAAAACAAATGTTTTAAATTCTATTTTGATGTTGATATGGCTCCAACCTGTGAAAAGTTGAGCCGAATTCTGACAATATATCTGAATTTTCTTTTCTCATGACAATAATATGCACAGATCCAAAAGCATAACGAGACTACACCCCCCCCCCATCCACCCTCCCTCTAAGTGTTGGATAAGGATGGTTAAAAAGGGAAAAACCGATTCTTAAGGAACTGTAGGCATTTATCAAGGGACCCTCCTTTTTAACTGTCATGTCAGATGGACAACGATACCCTTTAAACTTTAATCTATGTAAGAAAAAAGAAAAAAAATGTCATCTTTCCTGAAAAATATAAAGTCTATTATGTTTAAATCTGCAAGTCACTTTTAAAAAGAAACCACAATTGAAAATGAATAATTGTCCGACAGAAAAGTTAGGATATCTCATTCAATCTTTTATAAAATAAATGTCCTGCAAAGTGTAAATTTAAAGAGAATTTTGAAATATGATGAATTTTGCAGACATTCTAAAAATATCATTTTTTTAAACCTCAAGAGCGATAAAAGTGAGAAGAAAAAAATACCTTGACATATTGCTGAGCGTAAGCAACTTGTTGGGATTTGCTCTGCATGGTAAACATCTGATTGAGTAATGCTTCGTTGTACAATTGCTGTTGATGATTCACCAAGGCATCTGTGTTCTTCTTATCTGGTTTCCCAAACGTATCAAGGTCCTGCTTCTGCTTCTGCTGCTCTTGATTGTACTGAGGCCATGATCTAGGATCTTGCAACATCTGCTGTTGAAGCTGTTGTTGCTGAAAGTACTGCTGAAGGTCGGATGAAGACATAGAGTTGTTAGTTTTGTGACCAGTGGAGGAGGTTTGGTTGTAGAATGTTGAAAGGTCGTCTTTAGGCTTGTCTGCTGCTAGAAATTGCATTTGCTGCTCCTGAGAGAGCTGCTGAAGAGCTGATGGTTGAAATGCTTTGCTGTGATCTGGAACAGGGTTTTGAGGCTTTAGGCCAAAATCAAAACTATCTTTCTGTGCCATCGCAGAGCTTTTCTCCAAACTACTAACAATGTTGTCAAGGCTAGGTTGAATATCTTTTCTACGAATAGAATCATGAATATTGTTCTCAAACACTGGTGAAGGTTGAACTGCCACCGGTTTCTCAGCACTAACATATCCTTCATCTGTCTTGGTTTGATGCACCCCTTTCTGAGTTCCAATTTTCAGGCTAGTATCACTTAGTTTGTCAGTAAACTCTAGTGTGTCTGTTGAGTCTTCTTTGCTGATATCTTGGAGGAGTCCATTACCATCAGTCAAGGAGGATTTAGCACTATCAGCATCAGAATCCTTGGATTCAACACTAAATTTTCTACCAGTTCCAATCTCTTCTTCAGGTTCATTGTCTGATTTATTTAGTGCAGGTTTAAAAATATCAGCAGCAGTCTTATCTTCATGAGATTTATTGTGTATGTCTTTTGTAGAAAGAGAAGGCGACATACCTATTGGTGACTTAAGTAGGTTGGGAAGGGGGCTATTGTTGTGAGTTGACTCTATGGATCTGTTCAAAGAACTATCTAAAGACCTGTTCAATGCCGGACTTTTGGTAGGGGACTTTGTCTGAGTGAGTATGTCCCGTACTTTTTCTCTTGATGAGCTTGAGATGCGAGGCGACCTAGTTTCGGGTTGTTTTCTACCCCTCGGGGACCCCCATTGAGATGGGCTTTCATTCTCTTTTTGGCTGGTGGACTCATGTTCTCCGGGTCCAAAGGCAGCAGGCGACAACCTCTCACTGATCTCATCTCTTGGTGGGCTTCTGTCAGGACTGAAGATACTCTTTTTTGGTGTATCTTCCCTCGGACCGGGCTGTTGGAGTTGGACACTCTGAGAGGGCGACGCTCTGGAACTTGGGTCAAAGATGGAATGATCACCGGTGAAATTTTCCTCTCCAAATCCTCTGCTTCTCCCCGTGTGTCGGTCCACTGAGGAATCACTGATATCTCCTCTCCCTCTTCGAGATGGTGTATCATTAGCTTCTTTGGACTCAACACCTGACTCAATGGGTCTGAGGATGTCTGAAGGGAGTCTTGCAAGAGGCTCAAGTTGTTTGTCACTTGTATTGTCCGACTTGAGTCTTTGGATGACACTGTCGTCAGTGTCTGTATCTGATTCCGAGTCAGATGAAGTCTTTGAAGAACTGGGCGGAGACTGAACGCCTTCAGGCCGCCCTTCGGAAGTTTTAAGCTTCTTATCAGGCGGATCCTTTCCAGCTTTATCAATCTCCTCCTTGTCCTCTTTGGTGAGAGAGCCAAGAATATTAGATATTTGAGATTCTCGTTGGCTAAGATATTCCAGAGCTTTGGAAGATGAAATAGCTCCATCTGGAGCAGCCCTTGGACTCTTCTTGCTTCTCTGTCTCTTCACAACTGGCTTACTTGGTCTTGGTGATTGAGTCTTTCCAGGCTTCTTTCCCTTTGGACTTTTCCCCCTTCCCCTCTGACTTTTTCCTGCATCTGAGTCTGACTCTGATCCTGAGCTCACAGAACTGTCGGATGATCTAGTTCGCCGTTTAAAGAGTTCAGATTCTGAGTCTGATTGTGATTTTTTAGATTTCTTGCTAACTTTAACAAGTTTTCGAGTTGGATCAGCCTTCTCCATTTTTGCCTGTAATGCGCTTGCAAGAAGAGCTTCCTGTTGGGATTTCTTCCACATGTCCTGCTCTCGAAGTTGTGCACTTGCTTTCTTAGCAGCTTTTCTTTGCGGTACAAAAGAGAACATTTCAGGATTTTCAAAGTCATCAAACTCTCTTTTCTTGTTGAGGAACTCTTTGTCAGACTCTGAGTCCGGTCCACTTGGTGGCCTGATATCAGTGTCAAACAGAGAGTCAAACTCAGACTCTCCAGCAGAGGAAGCAATTTTTTTGTTCTTTGATTTCTTAGATGGTCTAACATCCTTATCTTTTGGGAAGGCAAATACATCCTCGTCAGACTCTGAGAGGGCATGTAAAGAGGAAGCTAGGGAAGCCTTGGAAAATTTGGATTTTTGATTCTGTTTTGACTTCAGTTCTTCATCTTTTTTAGAATAGACAGGTTTACTGGACTCATCTTCAGAAAGGTCTGAGTTGTAAGACGTGTTAGCACCATGTTTAACTCTAGGACTCTTTCTCACATCCCTGGGTTTCAATGGAGATCCTGACTTCAGTATCTCCACATCTGATTCTGAATCCCCAAAAAGCTCAGATGTTTTCACTCCCCGCCCACCTTTCTTTAAATCTTCAGTTTCTTTTTTGTTCAGTTTCTGTGATGCTTTCCTTGCTGCAGATCTTTGAGGGACTAGCATAATGGGGGGTTTATCATCAACGTCCATGGGCTCAGTTTCTGAGTGTGATGAATCTCTGGCTAGCTTTAATTTAGAAGATTTTTTCAGAACATCATCATTGGATTTGCTACCTATCCGGGATGACTCTTTGGCTCGCGAAAGTTCTGGCAACGAGAATTCCTTCATGGCTGCCTTTGTCCTAAAAACAGGAGATCTGGGCCGGTCCATAGAGTTTTGTGTGTCCTCCGAATCCCTCCATTCCCCCAAACTTTCATTGTTCAAACGCAAAGAATCTTTTGCTGATTTTTTGGACTTTGTACCCCTACCTCGCCCCTTGGGCTGAAGATCATGATCACTTTCACTCTCACTATATATAGTCTTGGTCTTGCTAGCACTTTTATTAAGTTCTTTTCGGGGAGAGAGTTTCTTCAGTTCTGCTTCCTCCTCTGAGCTTGAGATTGATGAGTCGGTGTGGTTGAGTAACTTGCTTGACTTACTGGATTTTTTGCCTATAGGTTTCTTTTTAATATCCTTATGAGATTTTTTGGAAAGATTGGATCGTCTTGAGTTTAAGGGTTTCACATTTTGTATAAAGCTGTCATCCGACTCGGACTGACTGGTGTCAGAGAAAATTCGTTCATATCTCAACTCAGGTTTAATAGAAGCAGTAGATTCCGTCGATCTTTTCCGCACTGGATTGTCTCGTCGGATTTGCGCACTGCCCTCGTTAATCTCACCAGATATCCGGGAAATAATTGCCTCAAAATCCTCATAGGAATGTTGTTCTGAATCTTCATGAGAGTAGGTTTTGTCATAAATGGTTGGACCATGGTTAGCTTCCAGGACTGCCGACATCTCCATGAGGGTCATCTGGTTAGCAGGATCCTCGTCTGATATCAAGGCCAGCTGCCGTTCTAGAATCTGCTCCTTGAGCTTGACATAACCCCGGCTTAACTTTTCCCTCCGAGATACCATGTATGCAAGATTCCGAACTCTTTCAAGATCCTGAAAAAAAAATTATATATTTAATGATATTTTGAGATCACATCCCTCAAAAATGAAATGTTTAAAAAAATAATAAAACTAATTTCATTCATTAATTTTTTTATTCAAACAAAATTATAATTTGTTTGTAAAAAATTATATCTTTAAGCCATTATCCCGCCCTCCTAGCTAAATTTTGTTATATTTTAGTTTTAGATTGGGACACAAGTATTATGCGACTATCTATAATTTTATTGTTTTTTTTCTTTATTTTTTCAAGTAAAAAAATCCCCCACATTATATAAACCGCACATTAACTTTGAAAAAAAAATCTAAATTAAAATTTCATATCAGTTTCACCAAAAGTCAAGATTCAAATGCAAGCGAAATAAAAAAAAGTCTAGAGGTGCGGTATTCCCCCCCCCCTCCTATAAATTCGACATTTTTTCGTAAATTAAAATTGCGAAACTGAGTATTTAAAATAAATTCAGAAAAATTAGTTGTCATTAAAGACAAACATCTCATTTAAAGACTTCTCATTTTGGAATAATCAAAAGAACAAAACATATTAAGCGGCTTCAGGCGCGTTTTTCATCACATTTAAAAATGTACAGGAATTTGTTTGTCACAATGTTAAGATTGACATCTGATAACTGCAGTTAAGAGAATGATTATTTCAGACGGAAAACATTTTATTTAAGAATTTATTATCATACCTGACGAATCCCAACCAACATCTTCATCTTATCCCGCTCCGTATCCTCACCCTTAACACTGGAGAGGGACTCCTCCTCCCCTCTAGGGACCAGGAGGGCCTTGTTCCCCCCGGCCCTCCTCTTTAGGATCCAGTAGCGGTAGATAAAATCAACCAACTCCAGGCTTAACTCAACTTTAGTCGCAGCAGTACTTATATCAACCAACTTAAAGAACTCGCGTTCAAACCTAGCAATCCTGAAATATGAAAATACATTTGCTTGGTGTCTTTTTCTTTGTTCAATTGTTCATCCAATTGAGACAAAAACGTTCAAATAAGTTTTATCATAAAATATGGTCCAAAGCAAAACTTCGTCAAAAATCAACTCAAAGTTGGTTTTAGTCCTTTGTTTGGCTAATTTACACTTGGCTTTATTTTGCAAAACAAGAAAAAGAACCTAACAACATTTCAGATTCTTCTACTAAATCTACTTTAAAAAAAATATATATATATATATTCAGATAATGAAGTTTTTTTTTGAGGCAATTGGGCTGAGGTCGAATTTAAAGGATTTGAGACGCGGCTCAAACATAGTTGGTTCCACTTGAAATTATATTTAGTGTTTCGAGATTTGAGCCGGCACTCAATTGGAGCCGGTTTTTGGCGGTTCAGCGAGGCGGTTAAATTTTTTTTAATTCGACAATTAGTGTAAAACTTACTTTTTCCTCCGATCTTCCGGTGACAAATTCTGCTTCCTAGATCCGCTCTCGGAGTCGGAATCATCGGTTTTCTTACTGTTCAAGCTGTGCTTCTGACAGTAGGACTAAATATGAAGAAAATTAAGATTGGAAGATAAGGATAAAGAGTAGGACTAGAGTAGACGTGGGGAAAATTAAGGTCAGAAGATAAGGAAAAAGAGTAGGACAAAAAATGGAGAAAATTAAGATCGGAAAATAAGGAAAAAGAGTAGAACTAGACATGGGAAAAATTAAGATATGAAAATAAGGAAAAAGAGTAGAACTAAACATGGGAAAAATTAAGATAGGAAAATAAGGAAAAAGAGTAGAACTAAATATGGGGAAAATTAAGATCGGAAAATAAGGAATAAGAGTAGGACTAAATATAGGGAAAATTAATGTCTGAAAATAAGGAATAAGAGCAGGACTAAATATGGGGAAATTAAGGTATGAAAATAAGGAAAAAGAGCAGGACTAAATATGGGGAAAATTAAGATCGGAAAATAAGGAATAAGAGTAGGACTAAATATGGGGAAAATTAAGATCGGAAAATAAGGAATAAGAGTAGAACTAAATATAGGGAAAACTAATGTCTGAAAATAAGGAATAAGAGCAGGACTAAATATGGGGAAATTAAGGTATGAAAATAAAGAAAAAGAGTAGGACTAAATATGGGGAAAATTAAGCTCGGAAAATAAGGAAAAAGAGTAGAACTAAATATGGGGAAAATTAAGGTAGAAAAATAAGGAATAAGAGTAGAACTAAATATGGGGAAAATTAAGATCGGAAAATAAGGAAAAAGAGTAGAACTAAATATGGGGAAAATTAAGGTAGAAAAATAAGGAAAAAGAGTAGGACTAAATATGGGGAAAATTAAGGTCAGAAGATAAGGAAAAAGAGTGGGACTAAATATGGGGAAAATTAAGCTCGGAAAATAAGGAAAAAGAGTAGAACTAAATATGGGGGAAATTAAGCTCGGAAAATAAGGAAAAAGAGTAGAACTAAACATGGGGAAAATTAAGGTATGAAAATAAGGAAAAAGGGTAGAACTAAATATGGGGAAAATTAAGCTCGGAAAATAAGGAAAAAGAGTAGAACTAAATATGGGGAAAATTAAGGTCAGAAGATAAGGAAAAAGAGTAGAACTAAACATGGGGAAAATTAAGGTAGAAAAATTTAAAACGAAGTAAAAATAAATAGAAAGAAGCAATTACGCTTTACTGGTCAAAAGAGATAATTATTCACGCAATAATTATAACAACAGATAAAAGGACTAATAAGGAGATAGCAGAATATTTATAAAAAGAAAAAGAAAATAGGAATTAAATGAGAATAAAATGGAAGATGAAGATAAAGAAAAGTAAGTTTGAGATTGATGATTGAAGAAAACATGAACTAGAAAGTTTAATCTTGGAATATTCAAATCTTGTGAAAAGGAAAAGATAAAAACTTGAAATATGTAAAAAGATGAAAGGAAAGGGATAAGCCTGGTTCTGTATTAACTTTTTTTCGGTAAAAATATTCCATCCTTAAAGGAGACCGTCGCAGTTTTAATTTAAGGAATCATGAATCATGTTGGTTGGGATTCTTAAAGGGCCGATAGATGTTGCAGTTAATTCAGATTAAAAAATATTTCAATATTTTTTTTTTTTGACATTCGCCACTTTATCCTAAAAAAAAAGAAAAAACCCTGAAAGCAAACTGTTGAATGTTGATGCGCCAAGTCTCCTGGGAATTTGATGGCTGTAAGTAAAGATTATAAAAAGAAACAACTTACTCTAAGTTTAACACCGTCCTCTGAATTTTCATCATCAATGATTGCGCGCATCTCTAGATTGTGCCTGAACGCGCAGGTGACGTGGTACGCGGTCTTACAGGTCTTCACGCTGCACTGTATACAGGACCCCGTCTTCTCCTTACACAACACACACACAAGGGACCACCGGGATTGCTGAAATTATAATATTTCTTCAAATTTTAGTTTTCAGTATTTACATTTTTCAGGGATGCATTTCCTTTAAACATATTTAGTTTAGATAGCAGGGGTAATAAGGTATGTAAGATTACAAATCTCAATCCCATTTTTTATTTTGTCCTGACCCCTCCCCCCCAAAAAAAACTCCTTGAAATCATACAGTAACTGTAGTTTTTTTTCAAGTTAATTTTTAATATTATAATCTCATGATCGACTTACCGGTATACTTGATATTTTTGTAATAGGCTCCATTTTCTCCACGCACCCAATAGAAACCTCGGGAATCCAGAGCGCACAGGAAACGTGCGCCCATTTTTGTCCACTGCGCGTACTCTTCATGGCACCACCCTGTGATAAAAATAAATTATGGGTTACTATCTTTGCTTTTAGTTTATCAAAAAAATATTAACAATTAATCAAATTCGCAAGTTCTTAAATGAGAAAAAATTTCATTTCTTATTAAAATTCTTTTCAAAACCATAACAAAACAAATAAGACAATGGAAAAATGCAGTTTTATTTTTCTCCATTTTGTATGTTTAGTTTCAATTTCGAAATTTATTGATGAAGAATTTCAAAATTGGAGGAGTTTACTGATTAATAAAGTATTAAGATCAAAGCATTAAAAGCTCGATAAGAAAACTAACAACTAAAATATAAAACTTGTTATGGCTTTTAAATAAAAATATACTTGTGTATAATGTTTACCTTATTAGGGCAGAGCTGGCAAGGAGGTTTAATCCCTAAACTACAGGTTCTACATAACCAGGGGCCGTCAGGGATAGACATTATACCATAACAGGCCTAAATAACAACAACAATGTTATTAAAAGTTATTAAATATTTCTACTTTTTTCGGGTAATTTATCAATTTCAAATATATCTGAAACTAAAATGAAAAAAAAGAAGAAAAAAATTTCATATTTAGGAAGTGAGAACATTATAAAAAAAGGAAGAAGATTAAAAAAGAAGGGAATCCCTAATCCCACTCCGTTCATATTGGACCATAATTCTTTAGTTTGAGAATTCTATTCTTTCTGGACTTCTTTAAGTATAAGAGATTGCCCGGTGTTTTAAAGTTTTTATTTTTTTTCAATCTATTTATAAGAAAATAACAGATTTTCTTTTTAAGCTAAAATTTTGGATAATCGATGATTATTTTTTGAGCTAGAGCAATCGAAAAGAAAATTGGCATTTTTAAAAATAAATGAAAGAAAGCTTTTCATGCGAATTTGCCAAGTCGAAAAAAATATCTATTGTTTATCTATCGGTACATTCCACTTCTCGCGTTTTCATCAAAAATATTTGATCTAAATCTGGTAAAACAGAAAAATTACGAAGTAGCTGTGACGACAAAAAAAGTATGAGACATAGAAAGAAAAAATTAAACCTGGAAAAAAATGAAATATTCAACGTTTAATTACAACTTGATTCTAAAAATTAAACGAAAATTTCCCCTCAGTACCAAATACCCCTACTAAGTTTTTTTTTGTGGGACATCATACATTCTGGAAAATATTCTCGAATGAACACTTCTGGAACATAGTCTCAATGTAAGAATGAATTTTAATTGACAATTGAAACAAAAATCAACCTCATATAATTTGGAATGAAGATAATAAGCTGAACTTAATTTTGACAAGACTTCTTTTTAGAAAATTTTCTTCACAATTCTCATGCAAAAATGAACTTTTCTTAAGTCGTCAAAATCGAAAAAAAAAAATATTTTCCGGCTAAAATCCTGAAAATCCGTACAATTTGAGACACTATCCGCACATTCCGTGCAATTTTTTGATAATAATAAAAAAATCCTTTCAATCCGCACATTTTGGCCTCCCTGCAATTATTATCGCCAAATTATGAGCGTTATTATGTTTTCATGGGGTTATCCGCAGATTTTTACCGGAAAATACAGAATTTTTGGGTAAAAATTATCAAATGAGTTTGAATAAATTGTCTTTTCTATGCCCAATATTTCATTTTTCTCAATGGGCATCAAAAATCATTTAATTGTGCAATTCTTGAAAATATATAAAGTACATACATATACTTCATAAACTCAACTTATTTGGGCAATCTGGTATAAGCAAAATTAAAATGTTTTTACGCAATTATTCTAGTATACGCAAAATTCAAATATAATTACGCAATTACCTGGTGTACGCAAATGTTGCACTGATCACAGAATACCATCTCATTAGTTTCCTCAGAGTCCGGCTAAACAAGGAAATATTAAAAATAAATTTTAATCATATTGTACATGAGTTGAGATTTCGCACATTCAGCGCTTAGGATCCATTTAATTTTGATGTGGATCCGGATCTGGATCCTGGATCCGCACTGGAAAAAAATGGATCCGGATTCAAATCCGGATCCGGATCCAGGTCATTTCTTTAAGATTTACTGAATTTTTTTGACAAAAAATAATTTTCAAATTTTTTGTTTTATTTTTTACGCCTATTTTTATCCTAAAACTTGAGTTTGAGTTTCAGAAATAAGGAAATTTGTATGGTCTCTCTTTTTTTAAAAGTTCAGATTTGGGTTTTAGGAGTAACATTTTTTTTGTAGTTTTTGGTTGATATTTTACCCCTTGGATCCGGATCCGGATCCTAAGCAATGCGAACATTTAATTTTTTTTACCATTTAAGTCTTATTTAATATGTATCCTTTCACTTTGCTTCTTTAAATTTGAAAATAAAAAAGTTTTCATTAATTTGTCTACACTTACCGATCTACAAACGTCGCAGATGATGGAGTCATCCTGCTGGATTTGTGTATCCTCGGAGCTTCGTAGAGACGAGTTTATTTTATCCCTGCACTGACGCTCTAACTCCTCGATCGTTTGCTCCATCTCGTTTTCTAAATTAAGGACTAAAATTAGTAGAAATAAATGATAGCGAATTAAAAAAAATGTTGATCAACAAATATCGATCAGAGCGTATTTGGTTTACCAAAAATAAAATTTCAAGAGTATTGACGTTTTGAGATTTTGAATTAGTCCCAAGGATCCCTGAAGGGGTGTAGTAGGAATAACATTGGGCAACATGATAAATCTTGATTAGAAGTTTCATGTTTTTATTTCCTTTGTAAAATAAGGCAGATTTAACGCATGTTCAAGTTCATATGAATTATATAAAAGATGGCTTTTTTGTGACATCTCATTTTCATTTTTTTAAATATTAAATTCTTGATATTTGTTGGTATTTTGTTTTTGTTTTCTATTTTTGGTTTTTTTATGTCATCTTTGACAGTTGATTATCTTTTAATTTTTTTTTATAAAGCTCTAAAAAGTAATTATTAGCAAAACGCGTCCCCGACAAAAATATATTTCACCTGTAAGCAAGGATTGTCCCATTAGTACACGCTCTCCGTTCAGATTGCTGAGCCATCTTTGATCAACATCGTCTAGGTCATACCCACACACCTGCTCAGCTCTCAGCACCATAGGAGTCACCTAGATTCAATCAATCAATATTGTATGACAGGAAGGTATCCCTAGTATGACCGCAAACAGTTATCTGGATTTTCATCAATTCTTTATTTTTGGTTAATAGTGATAAGTACTAAGTAGTTTAACTTTGTAAAATTAGTTTAACTACTTCTCTTAAAATTAAACCGGCAACACAGGAAAAGTGGTTTAATGAGTCTACGTAGTTCAACTACTTATTGCTTTTCAGTCTTCAGGGGAATTTCTAGAATCGCTAAAAAATTACTTGGATCCAAATCCAGGTAGGACTAAAATAAACAAAATAGGCCTTAGACCTTTAAACTGTAGTAAAAAATAAAAAAAAAATCCTGAGGTTGAATTAAAAATCTATTTTCAAGTAAAATTAGGCCAAAAAAAAAAACGAAAAAACCCATCAAATTAGAATTTTCTCATTTCACACCTAGATTATACTACTTGCACTATTTTATCATGTTAGATGATATTTTACCTAATTTATTCATCTAATTACTAAAAACTTCAATCCATAAGTTCTAGTTTCTTTAAAGGAAAAATTATTTTAATCTACATGAAAAAGTTAAATTTTAATAAAAAATATGCTTGTTTTCAACTTTAAATAAAAATACGTTTGAAAAAATGTCGACCTTAAAAGAAAAAGAATAAAAAGTGTAACCTGATGAGTTTCTGCTGTATAGGACCCACTAGCGTTCATACAGATTAGTTTTCTAGGTAAACCAAACCTCTCCCGGTTAGTTGAGAGGGGAACCAGGCTAACCTGGGGCTCAGGCAGACCATCAGGTTTCACGGGAACCTAAACAATCAGTTTTGAGCGGGATTTATGATTTATGGAGGGAAGGATTTTATTACAGAAAGAAATGCCTTTTGGGCGAAGATAAATGATTTTCGAGGGAAAATAATTGATTTTAGAGGTTCAGAATTAGAATCTTTGCAAGAAGATAAAAGATTTTTAACATTGAACTATTGCCTGTTGAGTGAAGAATAGTAATTTTCGAGTGAAATCGAGTGGTTTTTGATGAGACATTAACCTTTGAGGATTGATAGATATTTTTTGAATAAGATGAATTTTATAGGAACAAATGCCTTTCTGATGAAGATGAATGATTTTTGGATGAAAATTAATGATTTCAGAGGCTTAAAATCAGAATCTTCACAAGAAGATAACCTTTTTTTTAACAATTGCCTGTTAAGTGAAGATTAATAATTTTCGAGGGGAATCGAATGATTTTGGATGAGAAACTTAACCTTTGAGGTATAATACATATTTTTTTTTTTTTTTTTTGGGGGGGGGGGAAGGGGGGAAACAAACGACATTAGGGGAACATGATGATTATTTGGCGAACAAGTATGTAGATAACATTTGATTCTTATTTTACTTTTGTGTTTTTTTTAAGATAAGAAATAAAATTTCTTGTTTTGTGGATAATCTTATAAAACTAGTCCCAAAACGGGGATTCACATTTTTATAATTATACCAAAGAAAGGATGAATGAAAAGAAAGGAAGTATGAAAGAAAGGATGAATGAAAAGAAAGGATGAATGAAAAGAAAGGAAGGATGAAAGGATGGAAGGATAAAAAAAAGGATGAATGAAAAGAATAAAATATTTCATGCAATGATGATTGAAAGGATGAATGAGTGCTGACCTGAACCCCCTTCTCCCACTCCTGCTTCCATGTGTCCTGTACAGTCCAGAAATCCTCTGCACCCAGGGGTTCATTATCCGGAAGCTTCATTGCGGAAATTAAATCCTTTCGGAACAACTGGAAAAAAAATCATCATTTGTTACATAAACTTTATCAACTCAAATATCAAAGCACAAAACTTTTAGCAAATCTGCCTAGTTTTTAATTTAAAACGGGAAAAGCATTTCTGATTGTACAATGTAAATACAACATCAACTTTGAAAACCGGCTCTGAACAAAAAAAAATAAAACCGACAAGTAACCAGGAATTTTATTTTGACAAGGATCTAACTCATCAATTTATTACCCAAAACAATTACAAGGGAGAGTAATTTAACATAAATAAAACAAAAATTAACAAAACTCTGCAGACCAAAAATCGATTTTTTTTGGGATGTACTCGAGAATATTCAAACTTATATGAAAGTTGGAGACAAAACAAACACCATGAAAGAACCAAAACTGAAATAATCAAAGTAATTTGATTTACAAAAATAATGTTTTTGATGGGGGTGGTCTACCTATTTATACCGTGTCACAAGGATATGGTACCGTTGAGCTTATACTAAGATTTTCAAGATAATTGACTTCAGTAAAACAGGATCAGGATCAAATTACACACTTTAACTAATCAGACCTCAGGTCTTTTTAATCAGTACTAACACTGATACATACATGTCTGATACGATCAAGAGATAGTTAAATTACTGTAGTGTTTACACATATATTTGAGAATACAAAAATTTGACTTTTGACCTAAGACATTTTTGTGTCAAAAAAGTCAATAAATATTAATGATTATAATACTAACCGTTTCTGCCACAGGACTATAGGCTCGTCGGTTTTCTGGATTCGTTTCAAATGCAGATCTAATATAAAAAATCTAATTATTTTTGTTCGGATCCTGATTCAAGTGGCAAATATTCACCAAAATTGAGAAATTCTATTTTGCTTCGAACAAAACATTTGGATAGAAAAAACAACTTCGCAGAAAATCCCTTTTATATAGTTTAATCAGGATAACCCGGTCTTTATGCACTAACCGAAGAAAAAAACAATTAGTTGCAAATACGTCCTTTTAATTTTCATTCGCTTTTCCTCCTCTCCTTTTTAAAGGCTTAAAACTTTAAAGGACTAATAGTATCTTAATAATGTTAACAAGTCAAATTTCATTCGCTTTTCCTCCTCTCCTTTTTAAAGGCTTAAAACTTTAAAGGACTAATAGTATCTTAATAATGTTAACAATATGTAATGGTAAAATTATCTTATGAAGAATGGCGATTACGAAAAAAGATTTCAAAAAATGTTACCCAAAATTCTTTATTTATTTTCCCATTATTTAATCAGTGTTCAATTCAGCATAATTACATGATGAAGATATATACCCTTGCTATACATTTATCCAAAAAATGAAGACAAAATATGACGGGGTTATCTTTGCATTAACAATTGATTGATTTAGTTCATTCATCGTTTGATTAATTGAATAATTGATTGATTGATTTAGTTCATTTATCGCTTGATTAATTGATTGATATATTACCTGTATGATCTGCCGCCCTCCTCCGTATCCTCCTGCGAGGAAGACGGGGAGGGCGGGGATCTTTTCCGCCACGCCCCTGATCCACTTCCGGCGTATCCATCCTTCCGGGAGCTTCTGTTATCTTTCCGGCTACTGCCGGAGTCTTTTCTTGAGCCGGTTGTCGGCTCTTTTCTCCAGGTTGATCCCCCCGGCATATTATCAGTTCTCGTCATGGCTGTGGGAGTAAAGATATCGAAATGCATTCAAATTACCCACCCACATTAAAAATTTATATTGTTTTTTCAATTTTTGTCCTGAAAGTACAAACAATAAAGTGCTCAATATTACCACGTTATTACTATTTAATAGGTCATTACTTATTTTTACCCCGAAAATACAGATGTACTAATGTGCAGGTTTGAAAGTACCTATTTTTACATCGAAAATACAGAAGTACTAACGTTCAGGTTTGAAAGTACCTATTTTTACATCGAAAATAATCGTCTTGACCCTGAAATTTTACATCTGAGTCCAAGGAACTGAGATGTACATTTGGGTTTAACTTATAGAGCTGATATGAACTAGAATATAGTTTTAAGTGTAATATACGGTTAATCACATTTTTCTACAAAAGGACCCCCCCTCAATCTCTCACAAGCTCACTTGTTGCGCCTGAGCATCAAACTAAATTTTTAGAGCACTTCGCACCCCTCTTATGTAATTTCTTGATCTGTTCTTCTTGATCTGTTCTTAATTAATGTATTTGTTGATAACTTTCATACAGGCTATATAAAATTCCCCTTAGAAATCACTTCATGTTAGGTTAAGACACTTTCTGGGCCGAGCGCTGCGGCTAGGATAGGCTAGGGGGCCGAGCGCTGCGGCCACATGGTCAGTTATATCCATGTCTAACATAAAAGATCCATGTACAAAATTGATATTAGGGGGGGGGGATGGGGGGTCCAAAACTCGTTCTCTAGGAATATACCCCCCCCCCTCCAACCAACAAAATTACAATGTCTAAATATTCAAAAATAACTCCATCATCATATTAAAATAGAGTCTATACATAAATTTAGATAAACAAATGGTGTTTAAAAAAACTGTCTTAAAGTGAGCTGTCGATTGTAACAGTTCACATTTATTTTCTTATGATCAATTTTGTTAGACCGACTTAAATTTAGTTTTCACAGCTTATTTAAAAACAGTGCAGTTGTGTTGTTTAGATATTCATTGCTCTCTAGAAAATCAAAACAAACAAAAACTTTCACCGTTCAACAACGTCCGTGCGTTTTAGACTATAAAAAAAATATTTAACATATTCCGATATCTCTACTTCCCTATTGCGCCGTAGCGCGTGTTTATACATTATGTTCCATAACTAAATTTCGTCGCGCTTGCATCCTTTATTTCTGAAATAATAAAAACGTAAAAAGAAATCTGTAATTAAAGCGAGTCACTTATATGACTTATATCACTTGTGGGTATAATTTAGTCACTTTTTAGATCAGTGTATATATCCACTTATCAACTTAATCAATGTAAACAAAGCTGATAAACCTGTAATCCATAATCATAAGGACCCAATTCACTTCATTTATCACGTACTATTATTCAACTATCGCAGATATTCATAGTTATCACTAAAAATATTCTTAATTCAAGTTTTAGTTCACGCTAGATTTCAAACTAATATTTTCAAACTATGTAAAACCGGTTATTTCGGCCGAGGATATCATGCTCTCGATAATTTAATGACGTCTCACATCTTCAAGAACATTTTGGGATCCATGGAAGCGAAATTTAAATCCAAATAGTAGAATTATGAATGAAAGTTTAATATTTTTGTTTGTTTCCATTACGAAACTCAAAATGGCTGACACAGTTGAAAAATATCAAATAAAAACGTCTTGATGAGTTTCGCTAACGTTCTTTAGGGACTTGTAGATCATTTTAGGAAGGAAATACTTGTACTTCGTCACATAAATAATGAAAAAAAGTGGAAGGACGTCAAAAATAGCATAATATTTGTAGATTTGACAGCTGACATAGGTAGCAGCCATTAGTCACGTGACCTGCTCTCGGCCTAGACGAGACACTTTCCTTTTGTAAACCGTAGTATCGACCTAGCTGACGCCGCCTAGCGGGGTAACACTCAACTAATCTCAACGGAAAAACCCCGCCAACCTTTAAATGCCATTGAAGACGACTTATTGAATCAACCTGTTCCGAAAGGGTTTAGAAAATCTTTAAAAAGCCAACTTAGCCTGCATGGAGTGGACTCGACCCCTAAAGTTTTTACCACTTAACACAATCCTACACAAATCCGCCATACTACACATCCTACCTACTAGCACGCATAGTTACATGATGTTAATGGACGAAATAGACTTGTGGCCGCAGCGCCTGGCCACCTAACCGCAGCGCTAGGACAGTTGGTAATTCAGAAGTTTAGTAGGGAGGATGTTGCGTATAGACGATCAGAGGTGGTTAGGGTTAAAAAGGTTAATTCCTCTTGAATATCAGCTTGCTTTCAAGTCAAACATTTGACATTTATTCGGTACATAATTATTAATTTGTGTTTTTCAAATCAGAATTCATAAATAAATATCAGAAAATGACTTAATATTGCTTTTTATGTCTTACATAATTTTGAATGGTTAAAATTTTAGGGCGAGTCCGCTCCACTCGTCATGAGTGTACGTCTTAATAATAGCCAATTTCTTAGACGCTCTACCATAGGTAGAACCATAGTCACACTATGGTTACGCTTTACCAGAGCAGTGTAGATAGATAGATATGACCTATAGTTGTACCTATGGTTAAATGAATAAGAAATTGGCCATAATTGGACAAAATTTATTTAGTCTGGCGTTCAATAGGATTCCTTTTGAAAAATAATTGTGCAATCAAACTTTTCTTCAATTTAAAAAATGCACGTTAATTAAAATTAGGTGTACATCTTCCTTTAAGACTTCAGTATTCTTAAACAAAAAATTAATTAATGTAATGTTAATATTTGAAGATTGGGTTAGACAGAGCTAGTAACTACAGTTACTAACTAGAACTAAAAAGAACTTTCCATTAAAAAAATTCTTATAATCACAGAAAAATATTTTACAAGTAGTTAAGTTGCTATCGTTAATTTAATGAACAATTCTTCAATTTTAAACACTAAAAAGAGTAATTCCTTTTTTTTAAAAAACTTTGAATCAGATTTTCTTTTTACGGGATTTTCACAAAATTCCTTCAAAACCAACAATTTTAAGAATTTGTAACAAGAGTGTAGAAACGAATGAGTTTAGAAATATTTATTTATAGTCTAAAGTAACCTTATTAACATCTATGAAACGAACCGAGTTTACACAGGCTGGGAATGTGTTAACTAATAATGCCTAATGTACATCAATGGAAAATATCACAATATATTAAGGTTAATTAAATAAAATCATTGATAAAGGATTTGACCTGTTCCGGGAATCTTTAAAGATTCATTTAATTAAGCAGCAGTTTTAGGAAAGGTCCCATCACAATAAATCAATTTACAAATAATGGAGGAGAAAATGCGCCAATTGATACTTTTCCCGCAAAACAGGAAATCATTTCTCCGAATATATTCCATTCATACAACATATACATTAACAAGATACTCATAATAAAGTCTTATTCAACCATAAAATTTTGCTTTTTGAACAGATCTTATTTAAACCAACTCTGAATGAGAAATGCAAATATTACAGGGGATATATATTCGGTAAAGGAGAAAAGGAGTTATATGAAAGATAACTAGGAAGAATATCTATCCCCGCCGTTCTATGACTAGTTGTGCAGATAATTAGTCATTTATTAAAAATAAAAACCTTAGTCTCCACTAAAACCACCCCTTTAAAAATCACTGGCTATATAAAATTCCCCTTAGAAATCACTTCATCTCAAAGGAAGAATGTTCATAAATAAATAAAACAGGGTCCTCGCGTCATCTATTTCTTGGCGTACAGGTAGATGGCGACGATGAGCCCATAGAGACCCAACACCTCGGCGAAGATAAGGATGAGGATCATTCCGACGTAGAGCCTGGGTTGCTGAGCCGTACCACGGACCCCAGCATCTCCAACTATACCAACAGCATACCCAGCAGCTAGACCAGACAAACCAACAGATAGACCAGCTCCCAGATGAACGAATCCTCTGAAAGAAATAAAACTTAATTATTTTTTTCAAAACTGGAAACATGAGCCAGACAATACTCTAAATTGAGTGAAAATAATGATGCCAAGTTGAGTTTGTCTTCATAGAGATAGTAATCAATTTAGAACTGACTAATGACTAAACCTACTTAATAGCTAACTATTTATTTTAGATTTTTTTATTAGAAAGAGACTCGTATCCCCTAAAGATATTAAAGTGACATTTTTACTTTTCTACCACAAATCTTGATTTCCCACGTCATCAAACTTGCTCAACAAATGATAAAATATAAACCACAAAAATAAGACTAAAAATGTACTTAAGTTTATTTAAAAGTCTCAATTTTACTTTAAGAAGTGTATCAATGCTTGATCATGGAAAGAATCTATCACTATTTGATTGCAAAGACTTTTTGTCACTTTTTTAACAATACAAATATGGATGTTCATTTACAACGGTACCCATGAACCCTATCTGATCAATAATGTGATAGAAATTGTCGTTTTTCTAGGTTTTAGCGTCTATAATTTTTTTTTTAAGGGAACCACTGTGAATCGGGCATGCAAAAAATAAAATCTATATAATATAGCTCTTCGCTCATAGTCAAATATATATTTATATCTTTTATATGTTAACTGTAACTCGCCAAACGGCTGTACCAAATTGTCACAGACATTTTTTGATCTTAAGATTTTTTTCTTCAATACTTGAAATATTTCTTACAAAATTTGTAAGTTTTCTTAAATTCCACGGGCAACGCCGGACACTTCAGCTAGTATATCAATATAAAAATTAAGGAGAGAATTGTTCTCATTATAATTTTATATTACATGACAGCTTGAGAACGAGGGAAACAAAACCCTCGTTGAAAAAGTGCAATGTCCGATTCACAACAGTACCCATAAAAGCTTTGTTGTCGGGTCAAGTCTGAATTTCATATCCATGGTTAAGATTTTTGCAAATATGGCTAGCGCATATATTCTTGAATAATAAAGAAATAAGGCAATATCTTCCGCATTGTTTATTAAAGTTTCAATTTTCAAGGGTACCGTTGTGAGTTAGTTCTGTCTCCCTTTAATTAAATAGAGAGACTTATAATTACGACGACAGAAACTAGAAAAGCAATTCAGCAAAACAGGAAAAGATTAAGAGAAATGCCTTCGCTCAAATAGAATGCGAGGGGATATACGAACAGGGACTAAATCGAATTTCTCAAAATATTTAAATTTTGCAAAAATAGTTTTATAATGGAAAGCCAATGAAAAATGTTTGCGCAACTCAAGAAAAAAAGCCAGTTTATATATTTATATAATTGAGAAAAAATTCTAAAATGAAGTTTCCCAGTGAGAGAGTTTCCTCCTTCGTACAAGTTTTCCTCAGTGTGCAAATTCCCAAATACTAAGTTCCATTCCCAAGTATGCAAGTTTTACAAATACTTAGTTCTGTTCCCGAGTATACAAGTTCCTGAGTATACAGTTCCCGAGTATACAGTTCCCGAGTATACAAGTTCCCGAGTATACAAGTTCCGAAGTATAACAGTTCCCGAGTATACAAGTATATAAGTTACGGTAAGTTCAAAAGTATACAAGTTCCCGAGTTTACAAGTTCCCAAGTATACAAGTTTCCAAGTATAACAGTTCCCGAGTATACAAGTATATAAGTTACGGTAAGTTCAAAAGTATACAAGTTCCCGAGTTTACAAGTTCCCAAGTATACAAGTTTCCAAGTCAATAAGTGATCGAGTATTCGAGTTCCAAAGTATAAAAATTCCAAATGTGAATTCTCAGATATGTAAATTATCTTTTAAGTATGTTTTTATATGTAAATCTTTTATGTAAATTCTCATATGCGTAAATTCTCATACACGTAAATTCTCATATACGTAAATTTTCATAAATTCTCATCTGTAAATTCACTTTTATGTAAAGTTATTTGTAAAATCTCTTTTATGTAAATTCAAATTATGCGAGTTCTCGTATATGTAAAATCTAACATTTACAAGTTCCCAAATAGAGATTCCCAAATATTAAAGACCCTATCTTATAGTTTAAACTATATTTACCAGGAAACAATTTCCATTTGGAAAATCTTCATAGAAAATAGCCATTTTGAAAATCAAAGGTTTTGGGCACAGTCATGGCAAAATGCACATTTTGGGATATTACAATAACAATATAATTTAGGGAAATTGTAATTTTAGGTGCCTTTCGGAAAGTACCTTACACTTTTAGCTCAACTAAACACTAAATTAAATGGGTGGGGGTACCTGTAGAGTGTGTAGGCTGGAGCAGGTTCCAACTGTCCGGCGATTAGAACCGCCACTACAACACCGTAGATGGCGATGATACCCGCCATGATAACAGGGATGATAGACTTCATAATCGCCTCAGGTCTCATAACTGCCATTGCGGCGATACCAGTTCCAGATTTGGCGGTTCCGTAGGCAGCTCCCATAGCTAAATATTGTGAATTAAACAAACAATCTTTTTTGGGATTAATTGCAGTTTTGCAAGATTCGATTCACAAATAACGACATTTTCACAAACAAATTGGCAAACACTAAAAATTTGACAACCCACTTTTCTAAACCATGATAATTATTTTCGCGATTGCAGAAAAAGTCGGTGACATTGAAACTTGCATATAAGTGTTAAAAACGTGTTGTATTGCTATTGGCCAGGATTGCTTCTTGACTTATTGGGTTGTCATGCGTTGAAACAATAGAATGTAAAAACTCACAAAAGGAGGAAACATTTCCTTATCAATACAGGAATACAATAAATATTCCCATATAATGTGGGCCAATGTAGTAAAAGCCTTTTTTACGAATTAACATCTGTTTTATAAGCTTCATCTTACCTCCGAATACCATTGCTGATGTTGCTCCCATAACCCCGAAGAAGGGAGAGTAGATTGGTGCAGCTGCGTCGTCAGACATATTGAATATAATGTTAGTTCAGTCTGAAAATATGTTACGTTANCTTTGATTTTATTTCAAATTCATAATGGATCTCAAAAACAACACTGCAATCAATTTATGAAATGAAATCAGATTATCAGAAAGCTATACTTTGATTAGTGCTGCCACCTTTTCTCAAAGTAAATTATGGCCACAGTACGGCTAATGCACGGCTAATGATCCAGATACCGTATGGGGTGAGAAACTCTGTCCGTCCATGAATAACTCACGGGAGACATCTAGCGGCCATATTATCGTCCTCCAAAGTACATGAACTACACGTCCACTATCTGTAGAAGGAACGGCCTCAGGGAAGGTTCATGGATGGCTAGAATTGAATAGTTGGATTTTTCCAAATCCACGATAGAAAATTAAGGGCAACAAAGAGAAGTATAGTGCAAAGTTTTAAATTACATATATGGCTTGGGAACTTTAAAATATTATAATAGTGGTCGAAACTTTTATAGCAATGTTTTCACATATGTTGTAGTTGTACTACAGTGTACTGCAGTACATGGGTGGAAAAAAAGCTCTGTCTTGGTAGCATTGTTTAGAAAAATCTTTCTTTCTCCCAGAACCGACTTAGGTGGGTTTGTGCGTAGTGCAATGATTTTTAGAAAAACGAATAAATGTTTGAGGGAAAGTATGAAGTAGGGTGGACTCCAAAATAATCATGAAAAGAAACCCCCGCTCGATATTTCCTAAATTCAGAAAATCGTTCTCTAAGACGGACCCAGAAAATTTGCTTTCCAAGTCGATCCACTCAACTGAAGACTCTGGGTCAGTTCAAGTATGATTATTGGCCCCCTCCCTCCTATCAATTTTGTACATGACCAAAAATTCAGCAAAGTTATTATTTACTACTTATTAAGGAGTATGTTTGGTTACACAATTCATGGGCCGAGCGCTGTAGCTAGGACAGGCTAGGGGGCCGAGTGCTGAGACTAGGACAAGCTAGGGAGCCAAGCGCCGCGGCTAGGACAGGCTAGGGGGCCGAGCGCCGCGGCCACATGACCAATGATTTGTATGATTATTGGCCCCCTCCCTCCTATCAATTTTGTACATGACCAAAAATTCAGCAAAGTTATTATTTATTTCTTATTAAGGAGTATGTTTGGTTACACAATTCATGGGCAGAGCGCTGTAGCTAGGGACAGGCTAGGGGGCCGAGTGCTGAGACTAGGATAAGCTAGGGAGCCAAGCGCCGCGGCTAGGACAGGCTAGGGGGCCGGGCGCTGCGGCCACATGACCAATGATATCCATGTTACACGTGAGATCCAAGTAATTTAAAATTAAATCTGACATTAAAGTGACTCATAACTGAAAAATGATGACTTGAACATTTTCAGAACCTAAAAATTCAAAATGGAAACCAAATTCTAAAAATCAATTCACTAATTTTAACTATGCAATCTAAAAGCTTTCACTACTTCCAACGACAATGATGAATCATATGACAAGAAAATTTCTAAAACTCTACGAAGCTGTCTGTGTGCTGCCCTGGTTGGAAGGCGGTAGGAGAGTAGAAAACTGGATTTTCCGAGTCTACTAAGATAATGACAAGCTAGGTAGAGCAGGACTAAACTTGAAACCTCCGTGCAGGGTCAATAAGATTTGGTTTGGCATAAACTTCTATAACGAAAAAGATGCGTAATTAAGGGGGAGAAAAGAAAGGGGGGGTCATGAAGAAAAATGTCAAGAGGCGAAAAAGGTTGATAAACAAAAACAACTAACAATAAATTAGTTTTAATTTGAAACATTTAGAGTCCACTTGACATTATGCATTTCTAAGAAAACAATAACATCTCAAACTTCAATTATTTTACATCAAAAAAAAATCTAAGACGTATATAATTTTAATTATAGCTCACAAATGAAGTCCGTATTGTTGTATATTTACAAGAACACTAACTTGTTCCAAATGATTACTAAACAATGATCGTATAATAGAGATACTACAAAGATTTGTTGTGCTATAAATCCGGTTTTTAAAATTTTCGTACTTTGTAATTTAGCATAGTAAGTACATATGTACACAACGTACTCAATATAATTGCAAGAGGATGATCGAGTGCAGTGCAAGAAGAATTGAATAGAAGGAGGGGGCGATAGGGTTTCTTTCCGTAAAACTTGCTGTGACGTTTTTGGACTGCTGAAGAACTAGTTTTTGCGTAACAACGCAATAATAAAGATTGTAAACAATAACACTAATAATAAACAGACATCTGGCGCATCTCTGGCAGTCCAAAAACGTCACAGCAAAGTGTACGAAAACCCTATCGCCCCCGATCCTTCTATTCAACTCTCCTTGATCGAGTGAATATGTACCACAAAACTTTATCTCTATATAATTAAAAGAATTTGTTTGAGAATATTTTAATAATCAAGTGCATATAAAGTTTTGCTTTCCTGACAATATAATTTCATTATTGCAACTTAAATAAAGGGGGACTGGGAGTGCTCATGACCGTCATGGGAGCGGGGGAAGGCAGGCGGCCATGAGCCACCACTATTTCCCCTTCCGTACCACATATTAGCTTTTTTCTCTTCCGGCGGCCATGAGCCACCACTATTTCCCCTTCCGTACCACCACATTTGACTCTTCCGGGCAAAACTACTTTTTTAAATGGTATATATTTAGGGCCTTTAAAGCGTGAACCCAAAAACGATTGTTTTAAACTGATCGTTCTTGCCTTATATTTTCTTCTCGGGTAACAAATTTGCATGTTTGATAAAAGCAAACTTCTACAGAATAAAGTTTTGAAATGTTGGAACCTTCTCATATTGTCGTAAAATATTTTAAAAGTCTAAAAACATTAAAATTTTCTGTAAAAGGAATTTGGCTATTGCCCATCTATATCTATACTCATCCTCAGGCTTGCAGGGGAGTTTTTTTAAATTTTAGTTTCGAGAAAACTGAAGATTTTCCAGCTTGGGCTTTTCTTGATATCAATTTCTTTTTCAGTTTTCCAGGTCAAACAAATTTACCGCCTACGACGCGCCCTTTATCTTATCTATCTATGCTATTTTTAACTTTTGTGCCCCCCCCCCTTTGTAAATTCCTAGTTACGGGCCTGTACAGAGACTACTCCCATTTGTAGTCCAATGAAGTCCATGATTCAAGGACTATATATTGTTATGTATCCCTCTGTATATGATTTTTGTAGTTCTGTATAACTCTCTGAAGTTCTGAGTATAGTCTCCTGTGGACATTTATTTCTGCAGACTGCAGTAAAATACTGTACAAAAGTGCATTTTTTTCAAAAAATGTTATAGCCACTGTGGAAACTTTTAATTTTAGTCCTTCATCCACGCTTTTACTCTCTCTTTGGATATCTATAAATTCAATCCCATGAGAGCAATCTGCAATTTCTAACAAAGAATTTGTTGTCGGCCATTTTGTAAATTAATCGGCGAAGAAAAATATTTGATTACAGGTTTGAGATTCTTCTGTAACCAATTTTAACGAATGTATTAATAAAAAAATGGGTGAGAAATTAAGTCAGGGCCCTTTCAGTCAAGAAAACGAACCAATCTGGCATTCTTAGAATCCAATTTTTTGATCTAAATATTTAATCTCAAGACTAATATAATCTCGAGATTATGTTAGTCTCGAGATTAGTAAAAACAGAGGATTAAGCATTAATCCTGATATTTACCATTCTAAAGTTCCCAGCTCTGATTGTTTTTAATCTATATAGTTTTTAAACTACAGTGAAAATGTTTCAGAAAAAGAAGAGGGTTACCCATAGTTAGATATTATATATCTAAAGAGAATATCTCCCCAGGAGTCTCTATTCTCTGATATGATCCTAAGACCTAATATCCAAGAACCATTAATTAACAGTAACCTTCCTATTTTCTTGATATAAAACCCGCCCTTGTTAGACTTAAGCTCTTTCTATCTCTCTCTCTTTTATTTTTTTATTTTATGAATCCATTGTTAATATTTAATTGCTTTCTCTTTTTTCTTCTCTTTAAAAAAACCCTTTGTGAATAGCTAGTTTCTTTCTCTTTTATTTATAGAACATTGTTCTACAGTTGTATGGATTTCTTTTTTTTTTCTCTTTAAAGAACTTACCGCAACATACAATGTTTTCTTTCCTCCTTCCCTTTACGGTTACAAACAAAATTTCAGAGCTTATATATTTACAAATTTTATCTTAATTGCAAAGAATTAAAACATCTCGAGATATCCATAAAAGAGCTAGCCTAGCCAGATGATATTTTAAAAATTTGTAGTCCTAGAATTTAAATGTTTTCGCCCTCAAAAATAAAACATTTAATATTACCTACAATTATTTACTTTTTTTT
>NW_019396800.1:87613-102889 GCF_000591075.1 Eurytemora carolleeae | reverse complement strand
AGACACTAGACAGAAGACAGACTATAGTTTATTATGATAAAAATCACGCAACCTCTTACCAAAGTCAGGCACAAAAAACAACATTTTATTTAATTATTGATATCATTAATCTTTATTAGAGAATTACTATTATTAATATTAATTTTTTATATTTTCGGGATTATTTCTTCTTTTAAATATCCTGTAATTAACCCTCACAATGTGCACGTATTTAAGGATCAGCATTCAACGCAAGCAAGCCGCATCAATTATCATTCCTCACCTTGTTTTTCTTCTGTCTTGTCCGAGCCACAAAAAAAGATGTATTTTTTTTCATTTTGAGCATTTATTCTTTCTTGATAATTTAGCAGGTTTTTGTGGCAAAGTGTAGACTAGAATAAATATACAGTTTCCTGAAATCATGTAGCGTTAATTCAAACTGATGCAATTATCGACGTGACAGTTTAATAACTTCCCACCCGATTCACATAGGTACTTTTAAACCCTTTGTCGGAGAAATAAAATAACATGTTCTTGTTTTCCTGCAGGGACAAATATAGAGATCAAGGTTCTAGAAGGAAACTGAAAAAAATGAAAAGTTTTTCAGATAGAAAACCGACAATATCTTCCTCCTGGTGGCTTTGCTAATGGTGTAAATGGTACAGATAGTCAGTGTCTTGAGATAACAGTTTTATTTTAATAATGTAATAATATTTTAGTAATGTAATAAACGTGAAATAGTTAGAAAAAGTAAATATTGTTTGAAGGCAGAATAGTTTTAATATTTGAAATATGCATTTTTTAAGCCTTAAAGATTACTTACTGGGCATGCACATTGCACATTGTAAACTGCATACTGCATACTGCATGACTGCATACTGCATACTGCAACTGCATACTGCTTAGGTAGCTTAAAGAGGAGAATTCACCCCCATTCCTCGGCAGGAACAGGGGAGGGGGAGACCTTCAATTTAATTTTATTCTAGTTTAGAATATTCCATAATTTTAAAAAACAACCCCTTTTTTTAAAAAGCTCTTGAATAGGTAGGCAATTTTTGAATCCTTGTGATTTAAGCATCTTGATGAGTTTACCTTATCTCTGTTGATTCGTAAAATTAAAATTTAAGAAGTTAAGATGTCGCAAAGGAAGATCAGTAACTCCGCATAAAATGAAAGATTCAATCATAATTTCTCTTATTTAAACCGTAAGCGTGTTTCAAGTGACCCCTCAGGTCAAGATGTCAATGTCCGATTAAGAACAATACCCTTTACTTTGATCTAAAAGTTGCAAGCTTCCAAGCAAAATCGATGCGAATTTTGTCAAATACTTTTACAAACTCAAAGCCAACAAAAAGTGCCTTACAGTGCTAAAATGTACATGTCAAGGTCTACAGAAAAGCATAAGTAGAGATGTAAAATCAAAATCAAACACTTCAAAGTCGACCCTGTCTTAAATTTTTTACAAACAGGCTGAATCTTGAAACCTGTATCTGGTTAATAATGTGGAAGATATTGTCGTCTTTCTAGGTTTAAAAGTGTGTAATTCTAATAATTCCTATATGTTTTCCTGCAGGAGATTTTTTTAATTGTAGACACAAGTTTTCTAACTCACACATTCCCAGGCAAAGCTTTTAAGGACATTGCCATCTTTGCATGGAGGGTTACTGAAAATTACGTAGTCCCTCTAATACAAATCTGAAAATTACGTGGTCCCTTTAATACAAATCTTAAAATTACGTGGTCCCTTTAATACAAATTTGAAAATTACGTGGCCCCTTTAATACAAATATGAAAATTACGTGGTCCCTTTAATACAAATCTGAAAATTACGTGGTCCCTTTAATACAAATCTGAAAATTACGTGGTCCCTTTAATACAAATCTGAAAATTACGTGGTCCCTTTAATACAAATCTGGAAATTACGTGGTCCCTTTAATACAAATCTGAAAATTACGTGGTCCCTTTAATACAAATCTGGATAATTCTTCTGTTTTGATTGATGCGCTGACCCTATTCCTGGATGAAATGTAATGATTTGATGAAAAACTGAGACTGATTTGACATTCCTGTGCCGCCGTGAGCTAATTATTAGGAAGAATTCGTCTCAAATGGATTCTTTACAACGTAGCTTGGAGCTAAACTGCCGTAACCACAGTGGGCTTAGGTAGGGATAAAACATAGAAATTCTGCATTTCATTTAGAATAATTCAATAATTTGATAATACTCATATTATTGTCGTTTTTGCTCTTTCTTAATTAGATATGTGCTGGTCAGGATTTTGTTTTTGTATAACTGCTAAAACTGTAAGAATATTCAGAGATCGAAACTTTTGATCTCAATTTTCAAAATGTGTATTTTTAAATTTGAGGATAAATGTGTCGTCCTTTATTTAAAGTTATCCCTTAATGGTATACCTGAGACTAGGGTTTCCAGTCGGAATTCAGTTGCGTGGAATCGCGTGCAACTGTGCGGAATTGCGCGAAAAATACAGGGCCGCGCAATTGCGTACATGTAAAATCTACTTACGTTGGATACCCTATACATGAGACCCCCAGGATAAATCAAAGAGAAATCAACCTAATCCAAAGCTCTGGCCGGATAAGAAGGAGATCAAGGCTTGATCCCATTATTATTATTATTATTAATATTATTATTATTATTATTAACCTAATCCAAAGCTCTGGCCGGATAAGAAGGAGATCAAGGCTTGATCCCGACACTTAACACTAAAATTCTGACTTCAGGGAACACTTTTAAAGGTATAATAGATACTGATAAAAAAACTTTTATTAGCATAATTATATGGAGCCAAGACGACTGTCATTCTGATGTTTTTCAGTTATCACTTTAAAAAACAATACTTTTAACCATGCAATAATTAATCACTATTTACTAAACAGATATTTTTTTTATTTTTATAATAAATTCTGTATATTTGATGTTTATTAATCTATTTATTTATGCATTTCTTTAAGGAACTGTTGCGTAATTTCAATTGACATTTTATTTAAAAAGAGGAGTGTGGCCTATTCAAAGCACTTTGTCTCTGCTAAAATGATGACAATATCCTCATTTTTTCTATATGAAAATTGATAATTGATTATTGTGATTTCTCTGTACTTTCAGATTTGATCTAGTAGAGAATGGACATAATTTTCAGAATTTAACATTAAATAAGATGGAAAAACTATGATATATTTCCTTTTATTGATCAGCTAGAGGTTTAAAGGGTAATATTTAAATGTATTTACTCCATCTTAATTTTTTATAATTGTTGTTACTTGTTTTATTTATTCAACTTTTACCGCCTTTCTTATCTTTCAAAAATGACTTCATCCTTTTATTTCTTCTGTCTTTGTCGTTAAAAATGTCTCTTTTTAAATTTTGCTTTCTCAAACTTTTTTTGTGTGATCCTGATTCGTTCTTATGATAAATCTATACTTTGTTGTGTGTCATCATAAATGTGTATTTTCCAAATCATAAATTCATTTTTTGCCATTTTCATTTTATGCTCAATAGCTGTGCTGTCACCGAGATAATTGTGTAACATTTATTTGCACAGATGTTCTCTGCATAATTACTTCCTATTTCAATTCAGTGTAGATTTATAGATAAGTGTTCTATACAATACATCGTACAATTAGTGATTTAGAAAATAAAAGGGTAAGTGTGTAAACTTTAAAGGGTAAGTGCCATTTTTTTAAATCTTTTCATTGTATGATTCATAAAGTAAAAGTTTATACACTGTTGATTAAACCAAATCTCCTATTGATTGTATTGTTACCAAAGGTCCACCCATCATTGTGCTTTAAACTAAGTTCTTGTTACGCTCTTATGGTTGGCCCACAGTGCAATAAACTAGGTTACTTAATAGTCTGCCCTTTGATTGGCCCACAGTGCTATAAACTAGGTTCTTTCTACGGGTCCAGGGTTGACCCACTGTGCAATAACGGGTTTCATAGTTACCGTTATGGTTTAAGCTCATTGTGTTGTAACTGTGGTTATAGTCAATATCCCAAGTTTGACCCATTGTGCCATAACTGTTATTTTAGTTTCCGTCCTGAGTTGGCTCACTGTCCGCCCACTGTGCTATAACTGGGTTCTGGTTACCAACCTTTTCAGTTGAAAGCCTGAACTTAACAAGTTTCTTTGTATATAAAACTGCCCCCGGCATTTTCTAAACCAAGTGTGAACTAATGGTACAGGCCTTGTTCTCTTTCATACTCTTCATGTACAACATATGCCTTTTAATGCTTAGACACTTATTAAAAGGCCTCTCACGTAAGTTCAAGTGTCTCTCCAAAAGAAATGCATGATTGATTTACAAAGGTACCCTTCTAACTTTTTCTATCTATCAGAGATAGTCTCAAATTCGGAAATATTTCTCATTTTTTCTTTATAAATAAGTCCATTTTATAGAGAGTATTTAAGAAATCAACTAGAAAATATATGTTTATTGTTTTTGCTCAGACTAAGGTTTACAGGAACTGTAAAGGAAAAATGAAAGGGGGTATAGGCTGAAACCTGAGAATCTTAGGAGTTGAAACAATAACTTTAAGACATCTATCTGATGTTCCTGTCTCGAGAAACTGATATAAAACTGTGTCAAAATTATACGAAAATTCATGTATATGCAATTTTGAATAAAAGTTGTAGTAATTAACAGATCATATTCAACAAATACGCAACCAATCTGAAAACGACGATATCCCAAAGGAGCCTGATAATCTCAGGTTTGCTCCTATTGCAATTTTTGTTTTCATTTATAATAGATATAATTGATAATATTATTACATATAGTTCGTATAACGACACCAGAACTAAAGCCAATGACAGTGCTGTATACTGGTCACGTGATTTCCGTCTGTATCACGTGACAACGAACTGCACTGCCATTGGCTGAAGTTTTGGTGACGTAATACGGAAAGGTCCCAATAAAAATAATCTAATTTTTTATAGAAATGACAGTTTTTTCGTAACTAGCTTTGTCGTTTTCCTTGTTCTACTAATATTCTTGTTCAACCATGTCCAGAGATGTATACAATTATGTATACAATTACAGTGCGAGTAGGGTTTCCACGAAATGACTAAATCTTTTGCACAAAATTTGCACTATTTCGCGCAAATTTTTTTTTGCGAACTTTTGCGCTATTTTTGCGCATGAAACGCAATGAGTTTTGCACGGTTTTGCGCTATTTTTGCGCAAAACCGGAAATATTTTTTTCAAAAGTTGCGCATGAAACGAAATTTTAGTTTTGCGCAATTTGCGCAAAACCGCAAGTTTTACGCAAAATGTAACTTTTTAGGCAAATTGTCAAAAATTGATATTCTAAGCTCAGAATTAAACAACTGAAGATTTCATATTTCATATTTTTATTCAACTACAAAGCACGAGATAATACAAATAAAAAAATCACAATTTACTATGTAGTTTGGACCCGCCTAATCAGAGTAGGTTGTTTTAATTGGTTGGCCCACTATAAACGAATGAGAATTGCAGATAAAAACAATGTACATTGTACATTTTAAACATAAGAATGATAATAAATCAGGTAAAAGGTAAGGAGGAGGTGAGGAAGTATAAGAAAAGGGAGGATACTCAGCGTAAGGGTTGGAACAGAGGGTAACATAAGTTATTAGAATCATGTTTATGAACTAGAGGGTGAAGAAGATAGTAAAGACTAAGTATATCCACATGATACACAGTTTTTTTTACAGATATAATTTGCATAACTATCTAGATAGATCTTGGCGACTTTTCTTCTAAACGATTTTGCAGATTTAGTTTCTTTAAGCTCTAATTCAATCGAATTCCATATTTTTGGAAATAAGGCAGAGGGAAAACATTCTAGGGTTTTAAAGAGAACTCGTTCAAGTTTATATGATTTTGTTCTATTTGGTTCAGCTAAAGAATTAAACATATCCTGGAAGGAAGCGGGAAGGTTTTCATAAAAGTATTTATGCATAAAAGATAGAACACCTAGTTTATATGTATCATCAAGATTTAGGAGTTCTAATCTGAAAAATATTGGATCTGAATGTGCCTTAAATGAACTATTATTTACTGCTGTAATTGCCCTTTTTTGCAAAGACTTGATTTTCTGTAGTTTAGCATTTTTTACGCCCCCCCATGTTATAATTCCATACTCAATTTATTCCATACATAAAAAAAATATTAACATATGAGTATGATAACGATTATACTACACTCAATTGGTTACTTCCAGTTACAAAAAGTTTAAATTAAGGGACCAAAATTAATAAAATAAAAATTAGAGAGTGTGAAACTTGGCAATATTTTAATCCTATTAAATAATTTCAAGTGACCCTTAAAAGCTTTGCCTAATCAAGTATGAATTATATTCTTAAATTTTTTTAATCAAATTTCTGAAATCGTTTTAATCTCATATAAAATAATGCAAGAAAGTAACCAATGCCTGAAGAATGCAATTTTAGGAAATATGCATGTCCAAAACTAAAATTGTCGAGACTTTTACTGGACAATCTGTTTCGAATTTTGGTACAAAACCTTCCAGCACTGGAAGAATTGAATTCTAAGAAACACACACCGTCACCAACTGTTTGATTTTTACGAAATCGCGGAATTGCGCAAAACTCTAGTTGCTTAGGAGTAGGAGTAGGAGTAGGAGTAGGAGTAGGAGTTGGAGTAGGAGTAGTAGTAGGAGTAAAAGTAGAAGTAAAGTAGGAGTAGGATTAGAAGTAGGAGTAGAAGTAGAAGTAGGAGTAGAAGTAGAAGTAGGAGTAGGTATTTAAGTAATTACAGAATCTGAATTTGACCGTTTTTATGAGTGTTGTAAAACTGAGGTAAAACCTATATACAGTGTAGAATGGGTCCAGGTTTACTGAAAATGGTTTTAATGGTTCACACTCATTGAGTTATATCTCTAGAACTCATTTTCACGAACCGTTAATTCATTTTTCTCTTTGTAGAAAGAATCAGACATTTGCAGTTATCATAATATGTAGAGATTCTTCAAAGAATCAAGGGGATTTAAATTTTGACAAATTGATTTTTTCGCATTTTTTGACGTTTTATGATAGTGAAAAATAAAAAATAAGTTTCAAATTACAATATTATGTATTAGAAACTGACTGAAATAGGTATTAAAATCAGTTCTTACATAAATCCAGATTGCGATGAAAAGTTGCATAAAGGTTCAAGACTGGGGCAACTTTCGAGTCTCGAAATACCTCGGATTTTGCTTCAACCTAACGAATTCATTTATAACTTTTTGTAGCCCTAGAGATGTATATTTTAGCCCTCTTAAGCAATTAACCTTAAACTTTAGCGTTAAAGAAGTTATTAGTAAAATATCTCCTTGGATTTCTGCATAAGAGATTGCATTTTGCAACCTTAGGATTAGTGAGTTCTACGTCATCTAATTTAAAAGATCCGAGCTACGTATTTTTCTTTAAAATATTCATTTACAAGAAGGATGTGAAAAACTTACGCAACCTCTCCTATATTCTCTATTACTCTTAGTTCTGAAGGAGTTGAGTCTTTGCCGCAAACTTGAATATTCCATTCCCATTATTCCCATAGTTTGAAATATCTAGCTTGAAATACGACATTGGGTTGTAAAGAGAGGTATTAAAATATCAGAGTTTGTGGGGAAAACTCAATTCCAAATTTTTTTCCAAAAGAAAGAATCTGTTATAAGCAATACAGGAATACAATGAAAGAAAACACTTGGGTTTTCAGAGTGTGTTGGACTTCGTAAACCTTTGGAAATCTCTATTACTGCAAACTAAATCAAATTCATGTGACATGGTAAGATTTTTTTACTCTATAGTATCTCATCTAGTTTGATTTAACACACAAGTAAACGAATGCAAAGGGGATTTATATATTCAACCAAGAGTGTATATTAGCCTGTATAAGAGATAAAAACTATGCTAACGAAAAGCGTAACCTATGTATTTTTAATATTTCGAACTCAATTTTCTAATTCTGGATTTAATAATTTGTATAAAATTGATCGTAAAGGAGGGCGCGGGAACATTAAATTTCTTCTTTTTTGTTAACAAAGTCCAATTTTGATCTCTTTTGAGCTAAATATGAATGACTTTTTGATTCTCCGTTTTGTGAGAATTTGAGATATGTGTCGGCAGGTTTAATATAAGAATAGAAGGGGGGGGCTAGGGGTCAGGATAGGGGAGGGGGGAGGTGGGTAATAACGGGGGGAGGTGGGATGAAGGGAGGTAGGGGTTCATTATCTTGTCATCTATGGGTAGGTTGAGTTGGTTATGGCCACCTTTAAGATAACTGACATAATATCAAAATGTTTAAATGTTAGAAAATCTTTCATATTCTATCTAGATGTTTTATATTTCTGAAGAATTCTCTTTTCCATAGTCTTTTTAAGCCTCCGAAATCAAATTTTTAGTTTTTATCAGTCGAAAAAATCATATTTAAAAGTTTTCATATTTCTGACGTTTTTTATTTTGTTTTTAGAGTTATGATATTTCTAAGATGTTCATGTTTCTTGAATTATGATATTTACCCCATTTTGATAATTTCGAACTTTTCCTTTCTTTCCAAACTTTCCAATTCCTATGATTGTAAAGTTTATATAGTATTATCGATTTAGATATTTCCAATGATCTTAAAAGTAACAATATTCATACTTTTTCAGATTTTTATTTCGGAACACCCTGTATACTAATATATATTTATATATGCATATAATAGGCTTTTAGGGGTTTCGCGGCCATCATTTATATTTCAAATGGGAACATATTCTCTTTGTATACATTGTAAATTAAGAACAAATGAAAATTTCGCGGATTTTATAAAAAAAGAATTCGTGGATTTTCAAAATTTTCAAAAATCGAATTTTGTTAGAGGCAAATTTTTGAAAATTCCATAATCCATAAACATTCCTTGAGCCCAAAACTTAAGACAGGGTATCGATATGAAAACCAGTTTTAAAACCCGGGTTTCACGAATGGGGTTAGACAGTTTTGTGGATATCAATATTTTTGTTATGAAATATTATTTTCTTAGTTTCTTCATATTATCCATTTTTGTCGAATCTCTAAAATCAAAATCTACACAAAAGTTAAGACCCCAAAAAGGAAACTCGGGAGTTTTGTCCAACGATACTCTTTTAAATTTCACGCTTTGGGGTCACACATAGAGAAAGGAAACGAAGTGGGAAAGCTTACCTGAGATGTACACAACCGACCACCCTAACTATTAATTAATTAATTAATAGGGCGGTCGGTTGTGTACATCTGACCTCTTCGTTTCCTTTCTCTATTGGGTCACGCGAGGTCCCACAAAAAATTGGGCCCAATCGGTTCAGCTGTTTTGACTTTTATTGGACACAAACAAACAAACAAACAGACACCCAGATAGACAAGCAAATTATATATATATAGATAGAACACATCACAGGAGAATAAAGGATAATAGTGCAGATGTATGGTGCAGGTGATACATCCCTAATTAGCCCATAATTAAACAATAATAAAAAATACCCGAAAAGATTGAAATCCTGAAAATGGGGAGGTCCAGGTCAAATCAGCACATGGTCCATGGCGCACAGGCACGCAAGTCTAAAAGAAATTAAACATGGCGGGATTTCTTAAAAATCCGAAAATTGTTTTAAAACAAAAAATGGAAGGGAAGCCCAACGAGAATACTGAATAGGTAATTAATCATTTTACGATTAACATTAATCGATTGGAAATATCTTTTTCCATAAAAGGATTGACAGCAATTTGTCCCCTCTTTCATGTCCCCCCCATACCCCACCCTTCTTATTAATTTACGTGTTCATGTTAGATCCTCCTTTTCAACTCCTCCTACCTCAATGGCAAATATACTAGTAGGTCGAATGTGTAGTATAGCGGATTTGTCGTAGGTCAGAAGTGAAGAATAGTGGATTTGCGTAGGTCGAAAAATACATCACCAAAAAAGGTACTCTTTTACTAAAAGTTGCGGGAGAAATGGTGACTAAACAGCACCCCCCCCCCTTCCCAGCTCTTCGATCCAAATTAAGTATTCTGAGCTGAAAACTTTAGAATGGTGGATATCAGGATTAATGCTTAATCCAATCTTTTTCTTAATCTCCAGATTAAATATGGCTTGTTTTCCTCATGAATTTAATCTCCAGAGAAGTCAACAGATCCGGATTAAGGATATCACATTCTAAAGTTTTCAGCTCAGAGCTGAAAACTTTAGAATGAGATATCCTGAATCACGATCGCTTTAACCTGATTATCCAATGTACACACTTTTGTTGTTTTTCTTAATCCTCTTTTTGGATATCCCTACTGTATAAAAGTTACGTTTGATAACAGTTACACATACATAATGCTATATCGATTGGACTAATATCCGATATAACTTCTTTTTTGGATATCAAATGTGTTTTAAAATAATCTTGGGTTTAGTAAAACCAGGAGTTTAAGCATTAATCTTGATATCCACCATCTAAAGTTTTCAGCTGAGGGAAATTTTTTATTTTAATCTAAAATGTAAACGCAAAAATTTCACTTTCTATATCTTTCTGAAAAATAATTATATTGAATAAAAATGAATATGACGAATATTGTACATTCTATGAATTTATTCAAGATTTATTCATCTTTTTGGAAGAAATAAAATATAATTCCAAATTTTTTAAAAAATTGCAAATTTAAGTTCTAGAGCGTATCTTTTAAACACGTGTTTTTGAATTGCAAATGTAAAAACTGGAACTATATCTTTATATATCTTTCTGCAAGATTAATCAAATCTTATTAATTCTTCTGATTCAATTAAGTTCAAGAATATCTTTCTTTAAAAAATTCAAAGTTTAGATGAAAATTAGAATTATATCTTTTTCATTCTGCAAGATTTATCTTATTTATTCTTTCGGGTTAAGTACTAAAATGTCATAAAATATCTTTTAACAATTTCCAACGTAAACCATGAAATAATTAAAAACCAATATTTTTTGTGCAAGGTTTATCTTATTTACTTTTGCTTAATGTTCTTGACTAAATCTTATTATAAATTTGTTTTAAAAAATAAAGCAAATTGAAAAGTATAAACCGACATTATCTTTTTCTTTGTATCTTTCTGCTTGAATTATTCTATTTATTTTCTGTTTAAAATTCTAGAATATCATTATAAACACTTGTACAGGATAAACCCAGCTTATTAATATCTTTTATTGTAAAAAATATAGCATTATTCTCAGGTTAATCTACAGGCTAATTCAGGGGTACACTTAGGGTTATATTCAGGGGTACATTTAGGGTTATACTCGGGGGTACATTTAGGGTCATATTCAGAGCTACATTTAGGGTCATATTCAGGGGTATACTTTCAGTCATATTCAGGGGTACATTTAGGGTCATATTCAGGGGTACATTTAGGGTCATATTCAGTGGTACATTTAGAGTTATATTTAGGGGTACATTTAGGGTCATATTCAGGGGTACATTTAGGGTCATATTCAGGGCTCTATTTAGAGTTATATTCAGGGGTACATTTAGGGTCATATTATGGCTACATTTAAGGTCATATTCAGGGCTACATTTAGGGTCATATTCAGGGGTACATTTAGAGTTATATTCAGGGGTACATTTAGGGTCATATTATGGCTACATTTAAGGTCATATTCAGGGCTACATTTAGGGTCATATTCAGGGGTATATTTAGGGTCATACTCAGGGGTTCATTTAGGGTCATATTCAGGGGTACATTTAGGGTCATATTCAGGGGTACATTTAGGGTCATATTATGGCTACATTGAAGGTCATATTCAGGGGTACATTTAGGGTTATATTAGGGGTACATTTAAGGTCATATTCAGGGGTACATTCAGGGTCATATTCAGAGCTACATTTAGGGTCATATTATGGCTACATTTAGGGTCATATTCAGGGGTACATTTAGGGTCATATTCAGGGGTACATTTAGGGTCATATTCAGGGCTACATTAAGGGTCATATTATGGCTATATATTCAAGGGTACATTTAGGGTCATATTCAGGGAACATTTAGGGTCACTTCAAGGGGCACATTTAGGGTAATATTCAGGGTACATTTAGGGGGTTCATATTCAGGGAACATTTAGGGTCACATTATAGGGGCACATTTAGGGTCATATTCAAAGGTTTAGGGCCCCATTTAGGGAAAAGTTGCAGAAAACACCTTTGAAAATGTATAACACTTAAACGTTATTTGATTTCAAATGAAAAAGAAATAAAATAAAAAATCTTATTTGGTTGAAGACAGATCTATTTGATCCCGTAGCTAGGGTTGGACAGGGTAGAAGTACTACAATACATTTATTTTTCTAGTTAATTTTTAACAAGTCTTGCCCAGGGGTATTTCAGAATAAGGCAGTGTTAAAAGTCCTAGGGATATAACCAGGCTTTAGTAAAGGTTAGGCTTAGATATAATAGTTTAGAGTGTATTGTTTAATATCACTTTACCCATATAATTAAGCAGTTTGCCCACAAGACCCTTCGTAATGGTGCAGAAATATATCTACGGCGGCCATTTTATAATTAGAAATGTCGTCTTTGTAAAATTGAAAGTACAACTTGTATCGTACTACTGTAATATGATTGTTTGTTAACAATTAAGCCATAGAATTTATGTTAATAGATATGTTTTATTGCCACATATTTTACAAATAAATGTCTATTTTTATCATAAACCCTAAAAACATATTGGTTTGAAAATAACTTAAATTTTAATCTTTGTTAAACTATACATAGCGTGGAGCAATGTGGTTTATTAAAAATGATTATTATATTTTTTATTGCAAATACTTAAAATTTAACAACATAACGACTTGCATATTTTCTCATGAACAAATTCTTGAATTTCTAATGCACAAAATCTAAACAAGAATAGAAACAAAAATTTCTCAAAAAATGCCCCCTGTATATTTGTTTCTATTGCCAATTGTTGTTTTAATTAATTTTTCGTTTGTTTTTGAAAAACCTGCAGTTTTCGGCCGTAGCCGTTTTCTCTGTGGTTGAATGGCCGTCATAAATTTAGTAGGAGCTGAGGGTGTTTAACGGTGGTGAGGTGAGGTGCTGCTAAAACGAGAAAATGATCTTCTATTTTCCAATTATCTTTGGTCTAACACACTCGTAACTCGACCAAACCAAGCAATTGCGAGATATGAATAGTTTTCTGAAATAAGCAATTTTCTTCAGCTTCTCTTTCGATCCCTTTACCACTGGCTAAAAGATTGTAAATAATGTGTAATTGTGTAAATGATAATATATATGTTCTATCTTACAGTGGTGTCCATAAAGTTGTGGAATAATAAGACGACTTTTAGACTAAAGTTATGATTTTACTAAATTATTACATATTTAATACTAGCTGAAGGGCCCGGCGTTGTCCGTGGAAAAAAAAATTTGGGAAAAAAATTTCTAATTTTTTAGCCTAGGACACCCACCGGCTACCCATGAGTGTTCACAAAAAATTTCAGCCCATTTGGTCCAGCCGTTTGGCCGGCTATAGGCAACAAATATATGAATGTCTTGTCTTGTTTTATTTTATAGATAATAGCCGAAGGACCCGGCGTTGTCCGTGGACATTAAAAAAAATGTTGAAAACAAAAATTTCAATTTTTTAGCCTAAAACCCCCCCCCGGCCACCCATGTGTATCCACAAAAAATTTCACGCCAATCGTCCAGCAGTTTGGCGGACCACTCACATTTTTCGAAATCAGTTAAAACGTTTTCTAAAAAAATAAAATATTATAAAATATAAACTATATACAAATGTGGCGAAAGATAATCGATGACTATAGGTTGTACTATCTGAATGATTTGTTTGAAATTAAATGGATTTTTTACGGTCTAAGTTGTATGTTCCAATTTTCTGAATTTGTATGGGCGCTAGGTTATTCGGTATGAGACGTCTTTAACAATTTTCACCTTATAGACCGCAACAGAAAGAAGTAAGATTGGTAGCGATCAAAAGCGCTTTTTCATCGCATTAAGCTATACCCCCTTTCATTTTTCGCGAACACTCCCTTTAACAACAACATTAAATGCACAAAAGATTGCATACGCGCGCACGTACAAGTTAAAAAGCGTTATGCCTTCATCTTTTAATCCCTCCAAATTTAAAACACCTAAAACCTAAATTTACTCGAAGTAACGGGATCGAAAGTGAAGGATCTCTAGCAATGAAAACAATGTATATATTTGGATACTGCCATGTTTTAGCAAATCTAATTATTCTGAATAATATTATTGTTGATCGTGTCGTCATCACTAAACTGGTTCAAACTAAAATACAGGGTTGACAACAAATAATAAGACTTAAAAAAACGACATAGTTTTTCTTCTTACATTCCTGGTTCCTTCTAACTATAAACCTATTGTTCATTTCAAAATCATTGAATTACTATAAAAAGACGAAATTGGCTGAATTCATCAAATTGTTTTTTAATTCTTTTCAGGTCGTCATTAAACTTTGTGGGAAACACTGTATTATAATGTTTAACTCAGTAGAAATGGTATTCTCTTTAAAGGGACTGTAAGCGTAGTTTCTAGTGACCCTCCATGCAAAGATGGCGATGCCCGATTCACAATGGAATCCTTAAAAGATTTGTCTGATCAAGTATGAATTATATAATCTATGTTTAGAATTTGAAAAACTGATATTTTTAAGGTTTCAAGGGTACCATTGTTAATCAGGTTTTACCATCTTTGCATTTGGGGCCGGTACCCTTACACTTACACTTACAGTNTTTTAAGGTTTCAAGGGTACCATTGTTAATCAGGTACCCTTACACTTACGCTTACAGTGTCTTGGAAGAGTGTTAAATAAAGTGAAAGTGGTGTTGGAAGGGGAGGGGTGGGTAGCTCGGTAGCTTGTTTATGAACGCATAAGAATGCTCGTATTATAAATTAAGACCCAAGTCGTGAATATAAACCATTAAAACATGATCAACCGCAACAGGGGCGATACATTATCAAAATAGGGGCTTATCAAACTGAAAACTGGGGCAACACAGATTTTATCTTGCATTTTAAAAAGTTATTTACTAAGTAGTCCCTTTCCCACTTGATTAAATGATTAAACGCCCCTATGTTAGTAAAACTCTACGGGAGCTATAAAAGCCGTCATTAGTTTGAATGGCTTAATTTTCGCGGCGTAGCCCTAAGCACAGCCTATGCAAACCAAACCTTATTAGCACTTGGTCAGAACCTTAAATAAAGGGAGGAGGGCTAACCTTCCACCTCCTCTACTCCCCTCCCTTCTCCATCCTCCCCTCCCCCACCTCTCCTTCTCAACACTT
>NW_019396800.1:72421-87431 GCF_000591075.1 Eurytemora carolleeae | reverse complement strand
AAAGTCATATAAATAAATCGCCTGCACAGTCCAAGTTGAAATTAGCCGGTAAAAGTATTTAGCTCTATAAGATAACAACAAGATTTAGCACTTGACTTATTCAACGCCTAAGACCAGGAAATGCACAGAGATGTTAACGCCAGAACTTAAACAAATGGTGATGACTTATCCACAGACATAATAGATTAAAATGGCTGTTTTATTGAGCTAGATAATGTTTAAGATTTATGAAATTGAGAAAGCTCTGCTTTGTTCGACGATGTTACTAAAAATACTTTTTTTTAACGGTAAAAGCGCATTTATCAGCGTGCATTTACGATGTGTGTGCTTAAACATAAAAATGTTTAAACTTGAAAGTAATTAAAATGTAAAAAGTTCTCAGCTTCCATCTCTAGGCTGGGTCCTTAAATCTCTTGAGTGGATGTTTTAGATAAAGTGGTAGCTTTTACTCCCCCCTTAACCCATTCCCCCTCCCCCCCTCCCCCTCCACCCGGAGCACTAATTTGGTCATTTTCAGGACTGATAGCTATCAGAGAATCCAAAACCTGAATTGGAAACTGAAAAAGTGCAAACACTAAACACAATCTTAACACTGCACTCGGCACGCAGTTTAAATGGCCAAAATATAAAAATTTAACTTTTAGAAAATATTTCAAAGATTTCACTTTTTCCCTTGGTCAGTTCAGTAGGACTTTTCGTGAAAAATTAGATGGAAAATTGAGCCACCCCGGCCACCATTTAATTCTGAATTTAAAAAGGGATTATCCTTAATTGTTGTTAATTACGCAAACACTTCTTGTCAAGTTTTAAAACCATGGAGTGGTAACTTTACAGAAATACAAAGAAAAAAATCCTAGTTTGGTTAGTCGCGTTTATGAGACTAAAATATTAAAGGGAGTGTTCGCAACATTCTTTTGAAGAATAATATAATAGAATTTACAAGAGTTTCTCTCCGGTGGTTTAGCCCTGAACTGTTCTCTAAGCTTGGCAACATCGACAGCGGAGGCCCTTAGAGTCCTTAGGAGTCCTTAGAGTCCCTAAAGTCTCTGGAGTGCCTGGAGTCCCTGGAGTCCCTAGAGTCCATGGAGTCCCTTGAGTAATAGAGTCTCTTAAGTCTAATGAGTCCCTGGAGTCTGTAGAGTCCCTGGAGTCTGTAGAGTCCCTGGATTCTGTAGGGTCCCTGGAATCTGTAGAGTCCCTGGAGTCTGTAGAGTCCCTGGAGTCCTTGGAGCCCCTAGAGAACTTTTAAGATTGGGTTAACTTTGAAGCGTTGCTATTTGTCCTTTATCTGGTTTAACAAACACTTTAGAACCAAAGAAATATTTCTTAAAACACTGATATGTTTTGGTGTAATTTTATAACAATTGTCAGAGGCGAACCAAAATATATAAGACTGCTTAGCAGTAAGCAGTCTTATATATTCTGGTTCTCCTTGTCTCCAGGTACTTTGCTTAACTGGTAGCACAGTAAAGGGAGTAAACCTAGTATCCGTGTTAGAGGTTGAAGTCGGAGCTTTGTATTTATGTTTAACTCAACCTAATAAAGATAGGATTGGATAATGATACGAGACGTAAAGAGTTAAAAACCAACCCATTCAAACCCAGGGTAAAACTTAATTATGACCTTCAGTTTTTTTAGTAATTTACAATGAGTCCCCCATGGAAAGAAAGAAATTTAAGCCCCTCCCCCCATGTACTAATTCCCGTGTACGCCCCTGGTTCTCTGGAGTTTTGAAGGTATCTCTGTCTTTGACAAATCATAAGGTTACGTATTCACAGCATCAGACCAAATAAAAAAAAATCAATATTCTTCATATTTTAAGAGTTTCAAATCGTTAAAAACCTCAAACTTAAGTTGTAAAATTAATATCATAAGTTTTTAATCATAACTTATTTTATTAAAGAGCTAATCAGAAAAGTAAAAATGGTTTTAAATTTGCATTTATCATATTTGTGAATAAGATCTACGAGGTCACAAAGTAGGACCAGTAATGTCACATCAATTTTACCTTCTCCAGCCTTCTGTATAGTTCGCATAGTTTGTAAAGTTTAAAAAAGAATCCTAATTTTAAGTTTGTCTTGAGTTACTTTTTATTTTCGAATTGTCTAATCGTAAGAGTATAAAGAGTTAACGGTCCTAGGACACCATTCATTCTCCACTATTAATTTATTTAACAAATTATCTCCAAATCTGTGTGAAAAACGCAGACAAAGCCAGACTGATTAACGATAACATGATTTTCAAAAAATCCGGTCTGATTGACATTTTTCAAAAGACTTCGCCGGAAATGGAAACTTTGAGAATCTTTCTGATCATCTTCTATAATCTGCCATCATAAAAATCATTAATTTTTTTTCAAATACGATTTGTGTGCAATTTTTTGAATTGTGACTAAAAAGCTTAGATCCTCGAGTTTATATTATCAGAATGTCTCCGGCCACCTTTCCAAAATAAACGGAAAGTCATATAAATAAATCGTGCTTACACTTCTCCGAACTCTAAATCGTTTGACGGCATTCTCAATAAACGTCAATAAACGGTGTTCGCCTGCACTGGGTTTGAATAGGTGTTCCTTGCGTCTACGCGGCGTGGTTCTGTTCGTGGATTTTTATCATGCGGCATGCTCAAACTTCTACGCGGCGGGGCAGGCGGAAATTTGTCCGAAAGATCGAGTTAGGTTACACATGGAAGTTCGGGACCAATGGGAGACTTGGCGGCAAGATTAAACAGATTCACAGGCAGAACCTAGGCAGGGTAAACAGTACCCATCAGGCAGTGTGAGCAGTAGCATACAGAGCCAAACCAAACCAATAATAAATCAATTAATCACGGGGAATCAAGTTATGCCACGATGAATATCATTTTCTCTGATTACAATAAAATACCATCATCATCGGAAGGTAAGTCTGAGATTTTTAAGAAAAAAACGACAAAAATTATTTCTAGTTTATCTGATTTAAAGATCAAGAAATCAACAGGTGTCGTGTATATCTATATTATTGTTGCGGGAAATCTATCAATAATCTTATGCTTAAAATTTAAACAGTTTTAATGAAGTTTCTAAAAATAAATTCTGCACATTATAGAAAATTTTACGCAAAAATAATAACGGACGTTGCATGACTTCATGCAATTAGTATTTTAAAACTTTGAAAGTGCAAAAGATTTTAAAATTTAAAGATGTTAAAAATTAAGAAATTAAATTCTTGAACTATATCCATATTCCATATATATTTATTCCACGTCTATGATTATTTGCATTTTTTGCACAATTTTTTAATTATTTCAGTAACAGAGGATTTCTTTTATAAAGATTGTATTTCTTTTTTGGATCTTGCACTTCAAATTTATATCTAGGAATAGTTTAGTATGTTTTCTTTGTCGCTTTTCATACCTTTTCTGTCCTTTGTTATTACGATTCTTAAATGAATTTTCATATTCTTTTCGTATGAAACTTTATATTTTAATGAGGAACCATTCTTTCTCTGCGTGTTCTAGCACATTTTTACGTTCTCCTTCTTTATTTTTTTAAAAATTATTTTTTTATATTTCTTTAACGCGAGTTTTTATTAGTTTTTTATTTTCTCCTTTCATGCTTTTTCTTTTAAATCATCCTTATTCAATTCTTTATCGTTTCCTTCTTTATACTCTCTTAAACCATTCGTTGTCAACCATTCTTCCTCAATTTTTATTTTTCTCTGTGTTTTTTTTTTCCTATTTTTCTTATTCATTATTGGTTCTATCTCCTTAAATATCTTCCATAAAATACTGTTTTTAAAAAGATGATGAAAAGCGAGACTAATTTCGTGTCTGCGTTCTATGTTAATGTTCTTTTTGTCAAGATAATTACACAATAATTTTTGAAAAAAATATTCAGCTTTAAAGATACATGTAGAGTGGTTTAGGGGGGGGGGTAGACCCTGTTTTCTGTGCCAAAAGTAACAAATTTTTATCATATCACAACTAATTTCAATAAAATTTGGACGGATCGGGTTGAAGAAAATTTCTATATTTAAAGGTTGTTTTAAGTTTTAATAATTTCTGTCATTTAATTGAAAATTAATGAAGACATAAAAGTTTAGATCGTTTCTGTCTGAGATAAGGGATTTTTTCTATTGGTTTCTTTTACCTGAGCGCGCTATTAAATGAATTTTACATAAAGGTTTGCTTTAAATGGACAAAAAAAGTAACTTTTAAATCTTATTCAATGTTTTCGTTGACAATAGCTAATCTGATTACCTGATCAAAAATGTTTTCACAAAATGTTAATCCCGTTTTTCTTGTTTTTGTTTGTTATGATAAAGAATAATTTCTTAGGTTTAAGTATATCTGTAAAACAAGATGGCCTCCTGACTGCTCCTAAACCCTTCCCACATTTCCCTTTCCCCTTCTCCCAGCTCTCAACATTACGAGCACTCTCATCACACCAACAACTGCTAGAGCTTCAGGTAAAGACGACATTTAGAAAATGGAATTAAAAGCATGGCGTCAATCACATTAGTCTGAAATAGAAGGGGATAATTCGTTTAGTTTACTGTCCCGTTTCGATTAGTAGTGTATGTTGTACAACTTGTTCTAGCAGCCTAAATGTCAATATGGTGCCGGGGGCGTACGAGGGGGCCGAGCACCCCGGCTCCCCCCTTTACGTGCCCCCCTGAGGGGGGACACCCATGAGGGGGGGGGGTTGCTCTTGTTACATTACATCTGCTTGCATTTCCCTTCCTCAGGCAATCTACATCCTACATTGCATTGCATATCACTCACCCAAACTAAAAGATAAAGAAAAGAAATAAATTATATTCTGATTCACAACAATACCCTAACTTTGTCTGATCAAGTATTACATTAAATATCCATGTTTCCCATTTTGAAAACTGATTATTTTTATTTGTGGTTTCTCTACAAAAGTGACTCATGCCTTTTTTGCTTAAGAAACGATGTAGAAATAAAGGCTTCAAAGATACATTGGACATGCCACTCTATAAATGGAGGGTCACTTGAAATCACGCATGTATTCCATTTAAGAATAATTACATCGTATAATGAAAAATAATTTAAAATCTCACTTTTGATCTTAACTACAGATTTCATTAAAAAAACTTTAATCAATAATACCTTCAGTGTAAATATTTATATTCTATCATTATTTATAATACAATATGTATCCTATGAAAATGTAGATATTTTTAAAGAAACGTTTCCATTTCTATTTTTCACCCCTAGAAGCTTACACCACAGTATTAAGAAGGAGTGTCTAATAAGTCCAGATTAGAAAATTACATGAATAATTTATAAACACTTGTAATATGGAAGTGTGTATAGGATCGAATAGTTTACATAGTTAAACAATATATCAATATTTTTAAAAAAGGGGTTTTTAAGGGGGGGAGGCGAAAAATGTGCCCCCCTACACAAATGCTCTCGTACTCCCCTGAATGGTACATACTTCAAATGAAATGGAGTTTTCAGTGAATAAGGCACAATTTTCTTGCTCTAGGAGGAAATGATTTATTTGGTGTACTGCCCCGTTTTACCTATCATGCATGTAAAACTGTACAATTTGCTCTGGCTGCCTTTAGGTCAGTGCGGTACTTCAAATGAATCGAATGACTGCAGAGTTTACCGGCCCCTTTTTCAATTTTGAAAAAATGACAATTTTTTTATTTTTTCAGATAAAATTCGTAATTTTTAGGCCCGGTATGCTGGTCAGAGCAGTGCTTCACCTGTTCTCTCCTCCCTGCCTGCAAAACCGGTTCCTGTGCCGGCCCACGCCGGTCGTGTCCCTGGGATGATCGGTGGGTCAAAACCCAAAGTTGCAACTCCCGAGGTTGTTGCAAAAATAGAATCATATAAAAGAGACAATCCGACAATTTTCGCCTGGGAGATTCGGGAGAAATTAATTTCAGACGGTGAGTTGATTTTTTTTAGGAGGTGGAGAGATTTATTTGCAGGGGCGTATACATTAAGTTTAATCAAAGGTACCTTGCTTATAAAATTAAATATTTATTTGCAGGGGCGTATACATTAAGTTTAATCATAGGGGGAGGGGCGCTTAACCTTTAATGGCATTCCAGGGGGGGGGAATTCTAAAGTTTTTACTTTTCAATGTGAAGACCTTGCTTAAATTAAATATTTATTTGAAGGGGTGTGCACAAATAACACCGCCCCGAGTGTATCATCTATCAACAGAATTCTACGGAACCGAGCCGCAGAGCGAGCCGCAGCAGAATATGCTCACGCAACCCAGGTACGGGTTTTATTTATAATTAAGTTGGGTAAAAACTTAAAACAACATTATAATTGTGTGATTTTTTACGGGACTTGAACGCATAAAAAATGAATGTGCACGCAATTTCAAGTTACTCTTTAAACCTGCGTCTTACCAAAAAAAAATTACAAAGTTACAGTTTTTCCAATTCTGGTTTCTATATAAATGTGACTTGAGGTTTCATGCAGAGTAACATAAAATTGGAAATTTTCAGTATTCAACACTTTCCCAGATGGATTTGAAGTGACATCATTTTCCTAATTATTGCTCAAATAAAAGTTTAAAGTCTAAACACTGATCCAATCAGGGTTCAGTTATGTGTTTGTTTTCGATTTTGAACCAATAGAAATAGTATGGCGGTAACATCTATCTTTCTATCTATTTCATTATCCAATTAGAGATATGAATCCTTTAATCGGCGCTATCAGTTAATGGAAATATTTACTTCTACTGAAACTATAGTGCAGCTTGAGGTTCTCAAAAAAAATTCGTCTTCACTTCATTTAAATCATTTTTGTTTCGGCAATATTTTCAAATTTTTATCAGATGTTTTTTTAAAGACAATTTGCTATCAATTTTATTCCGTGGACCCAAAAAGTAATTTGAAATCAATAAACTTGACTGACACATGCACGCTGCTTGTGAGAAAACTTTAAAATATATAAAAGTTATTCACTGATACAATTATTTTTCTTTCTTTTTTGACAAGTAAATCAGCAAACTATTTTGAGTGAATGTGCAATATAAATATCAAAATATAGATTTACTGTTGAAAGATATTAAAACTAAGAACAGTTTAATTATCCATGTAAAAATATTTATGTGTATTCACTCCAATAAGTCATATTTAAATGTTAATAAATTTTCAAAACTCAGTCTTCCTTAAAAACGTTTTCAACATAGTATTTTTGTCTCAAACTTTTATTATTTCAAAATATAATTTTTTTTATTTTGCGAAGGTGAATTATCCCTGGTTTTCTCCGTTCTCCCTGCCATCAGCTCTAGGTTTATGGGGCGGAGCCCAACATCCCCTCCTACCAGCAATCCTCAAACCTAAAGAACCATCAGAACGGAAACCATTTGATAGTTCAGGTAAATATTGTTTGACTTGTACTGTACTATCAACAGTGCAACACGTTCTGTAAAACACTAACTGTACAACTTTGTTATGGTATAAGGTATAGAAGAAGACATTTCGAACAATTGTACAACTTTTCTGGAAGATACTGGCTGTACATAATACATATAGTTACGTACTTCTTATTACTTGTATAACTTTTTCGGTACAACACTGTATGTTACAAAACTTCGAAACTGTCCAATCAACACTATGCGTATATGACTGTCTGTACAACACTGCTATACAACACTGGACGAGGGAGAATTCACTAAAATCTTTTAAAATAAAGAAAGAAAAATAAGCATTAGCATAATCTTCTCCTCTATAGGCTCAAAACCGGAACTAATCGAGGGAGAGAACGAAGACGACAGTCCGCAATTTCGGCGCAGCAGAACTTCCTTTGAGACTGACCAGCTTGAGCAGCTGGAGAAAGAGTTTGAGAAAACCCATTATCCAGATCTAAAAACAAGAGAGCTTTTGTCTCAAAAAACTGGACTTTCAGAAGCTAGAATACAGGTATAGCGTTTGATCAGCAATTCTAACGAATCTTCTGTCTACAAAGAAAACGAGTTTTTGTAACAAACTCAAATTTTCTTTCCTATATCTTAGTATCTTAGTATCTTAGTATCCCAGTGTCGCAGACCTTAGATATTTCCATCCATAAATTCTCTAAGATTAAATGATCTAAGTTGAAAAATAAAAGGTTTACACCACCAGGTTGCAAAGATATAGGTGTTAGAAAATTTGAGTTTTTAACTTTAAAGCGGCTGAACCAATTTGGTCCTTTTTTTCCTTCTAAAATGCTCATTTCGATTATAAAATATTGTTTTAAAAACAACAAGTTGCAACGTAAAATATGTTATTTTTTTATAACCTTGATTATTTGTTGGAAGGGCTATGCAACCTGTGAGCCATTTCTTTAACCAAAAGCAAATTTGTCAGTTTTTAAAAACTTTTTGCATTAAAAATTTTTGTAACTTAAATGTTTCATTATAACCAATCTTTCTCCAAATCTGAGTTCTATATATGTTGATAATAAAATGTAATTCAGGAAATCGTTAACATGAAATTGCTAAAATAAAAAGTGCGAGAATGCTCATAAAGTCGGATGACAAAAGTGCTATGAAAATTCTTGAATGTGCTTGCATGCTTTAGTTCTTTTTCTTTCCGGGCAAATTCTACCTTTTTATACAGTGGTAGGCGAATATAGCATTTTTAGTTTTGGTTGTTAACAAGCTTTTTTACAGTGTACAGGCGAATATAGCAATTTAAGTTTTGGTTGCTTTTTTCGAATTTTAAGTAAACAAGTAAACAAAGAGAAGTGTTTTTAATTGACAGCTTTTCTTGACTTCAATGTTTATGTCGAAAGTCGTCTTCATTGTATTGATATAATTGCTTTCCTAAATATCTAAAAATTCTTAATAAACCCCCTTTCCCGGGAATTCATGAATCGATAAATTTCAAAACAGGTTGGACTTAAGGGATGGACATGCCCCCCCATAATCAGGATAGGGGGTCCTTGCCCCCTTGCCCCCCCTAGTTCCGCGCCTGAGTCAAATATATTTTTTAAATACTTTCAGCGTATACAAAGAGAAAGTTCCTCCATCTTTAAACTTCTAAAAACACAAGTCATCTGTTTAATTTCGTAGCAATGGTTCCTTTTGCATTTGTTGTTTGCTCACCGAACCTTGAGTGTTTTCTTTCTAGTTCTTTTATCACAACTTTTTTTTCTGAGGTTACAATAATAGTTTTCTATACAGATGTTTTAAATATCTGAAACAATTAATGGAAGTGGCAATTATACTACAAGCATTATAGCTGATACACTTGTTCTCTACAATAATCAATACCTTTGCTCTATAACAAGATTCTTATGTATAGTAAGCATGCAGCATTCTTTATTTTTTAACAATATACTAAAAATCTAGATAAAGAGTTTTACTTTTGGTACAAATTATAAAAAAATCATTCAATTGGTAAACACTTTATTTTCCCGCCTTACCGCGACTAAAGATTTCTAGTCTACTTTACTGACCCGGCTGGCTTTAAAGTGCTCTAATGATTATTAAGTCTTTTTTTAAGGCTAAAATTTGAAAATTGTGTTTATTTCTGATTTTTTGTGTGGCAATATTGTAATCCAAAACTGGTCATATATCTAGCCTAGCCAAGCGTAGAGAGTAGAACCGACCTTGAAAGATGATTAATTTTCTTGTACTTATTTTATCACCTTATCAAGTTTGTATATTTATATATTTAGGTTTGGTTTTCCAACCGGCGAGCAAAATGGCGGAGAAATCACCGCGGCAATTTATTTCGTCCTTTTGAGTTGGATATGTGCCGAGGGAGCCCTGATCAGCACTCCTCCCCTCCCTCCTCACCTAGGCTAGCCTCACCACCCTTACTCTCACCAATTGACGAGGATTCAGAGGCAAACTCTGCCGATATCAATGTGGACGTGGATAGTGATTGATTGATAAAAACCCCAAACCAAAGACGACAGTGATTAGATTATTTGATTATTTGTTGCTATTAAGCTGAGTCAGAAATTGTTAAAATATGACATGTGTTACTTTACTTTGAGAACATAATGCATTTAGATTATTAGAATGTCAAATCAAGAATTGTTAGAAAAAAATAAGTTTTTTAAAAATATGTTGGCGTTGCCTGCAATGAATCAATTTAGAAAAAAGTCATGTCTACTAATTATTTAAGTTAATTGTTATTTTCTTCAAGTTTGACATCGTACATCATTAAGTTATTAAAATAATTTGAAAAGTAAGTTATAAATCAATAAAACTTCAATTTTGTAGTTAATGTCTACTAATTAACGTAAATAAAATCTAATTATCTGATCATTAAGGAATTAGTAATAACCCCCCCCCGCTTTCTTCCTCAATATAATTTTTTGTATTTTATCTCCTTCTGACCAACACTACCGACTCATGATTCCCTGGACAGCGGGATGTTAAGTTACTTGACTGTCCCTTGGGTAAATTAAGTAAAATAACATCCCACTCTCCGAAGTTTTTCAAAAAAAACCCGTATTCTCAAAGTAGTTTTTGAATAATCATGATTGTGCAAAGGAGGTTGCTGATATTAATATAGTGTACGCTATACTCTTTAATTGTACAGTATTTTGGTATTATTGTGCTATACCCACCCCTACTCACATCTAGCAAAATATATAAATACGCACACCTTTAGTTTTTATTTATTATATACTAGCTAAATTGACCGGCATTGCCCAGGTTTTTTTTTTCATTATTCCCGCCGATTACCCGCGCTTAGTCTTAAATTATAATTTTAGCTGAAGTGCCCGGTGTTGCCCGTGGAATTGAAAAAGTCCTATTTTATTTAGCCTAGGTGACCTCCAACCATGGGTTCCCATGGGTTGTCAATTATGAAACCAGCCTATTTCATAATTTGGTTTTCTTTTAATATTAATTTTAGATTTTCTATAAAATGACCTTCCAGGGCCCAAAAGGTTATATAGCATAAATATGTTAAGTACACCTGCAGTATGGAAACAGTACATCAAAATGGCCATTTACACTTTTTTCTAGTAAATTCTACTCTAATATATATTCTATTCTCTTTGCCTCCAACCATGGGTTCCCATGGGTTGTCTGATCAATAAGATACCAATGTAGCTTGTGAAATTTTCCTATCTTATCCATCTTTTTATTTATTTAATTCCTTATGATTTGTGTATAAATCTCGGATTAAATCTTGAGAGAACATAATGTGATCACACAATACAAAAATAATAGATTTCCTAACTCAAACAAGTCATAATGGCAAACTTGAAACTACTTTCTAAATTATTGTGTTACATACCTATAATTGGTGTCCGTCGGTCAGAAATGCTGCGAAATTTCGAAAATGTAAAAATGGAACCCTGATGAAAAACGAAGTATACCTTAAAATGCGTGATGTGAGTCCCTGTGCAGTGTACACACACACAATGAAGATTTGACCAGTCTTTTTATATAGATAGTTAAAATATATTCAAAAGTATTTTAATCGGTAAAGAGGTTTAAATATAATTATTTATCTATGGTTTGGTATCCACTGTACTGCAGGAAGTAAATTGTTTGTTTACAATGATGTACAATATCTATGAGATACATGGTGTACAACTGTACATAGTACATGATGAATGTAATGAATATTTGTATTCTATTTTTTATATGAGAGGTCGAAATCTGTCACTTCATTCATTATTTAAGTAAAAAAATCAATTTTCTCTTTTTTTAAGGACGGGGAATTAAAGAATTATATAATTTATATAAAAGGCCACCCACAAAGACAGTGTTTTTTATATCTATATGTTTACATAAATGATTCCATGCATATCTGTTCAATTGTTTCTTTTTTGCCAGATATTTTTCTTAAAATCTTCAAATCGTCATATGTAACGAGTTTCAGGTCGTCATCGAAGTCTCAGCCTTGTTCGAGCAATCCATTATTTTTTAAACAAAACTCCCCAAACTAAGCTTTTGGTGCGTTACTCATATAGATTGAGCCTGCTTATGAAAAGTCTCTTCAATTTTAAGACAGGGTCTACTTTTTAAATTTGGCAATGCCTTGTTACCGCTTTAACTCACTGCTTTTCTGTAGCCCTTTACATGTGCATTTTAGCACTATAAAGCACTGGTAGCTTTGGTTTTTAAGAAGTAATTGGCAAAATTCTCATCGATTTTTGTTTGAGAGCTTGAGACCTTTAAATCACAGTGTACTGCAGTAGTTTTGCAGAACTATAACCGAAAGAAAAGTGGGGGTTTAGTGGAGAGTGAAAAGGGTTTTTTAACATTCTTTTAAAACCAAGCCTAACATCGATTTAAAGGTTGAATTTTATCATTAGTCTTAAATATGGTCTTATTCAAGTATTCTAAATGAAATGGCAAATAAAGTAAGGATTGTAAAGCTGCAGCCTGCAGGAACCATAAAGAGAAAATCGAGTGACGTCAAAAGTTCGTACAGTCGTCTCTAAAGTCTCTTCTTTTATATTTTCCTCCGGTATTCCGGTTTTCATACGAAAAAATGTTTCAGAAAATCCGGAATTCTGTAGCTTTCCGGAATTGTTTTTTGTGATCCGAAAATTGCCGGAACCTTTTCCTGTAATGTTCCAGAATATTCCGTTTTTCGTAAAGGGAGCTAATTTTCCCAATGAGTCCTCCATACGAACCGTGGGTACAAAATATCGTTAGTCTATGCTTTAAATGTGCTATTTGGTTTAATTAGCATATACAGATAAGAAGACCTTATATGGTCCTTATACGAGTTGAATTCTTATAATTCACTAATTGGTGAAACGTTTAGCGCACAACCCTTGAATTAATTACTATAAGTTTTATTAAATGATCTAATTACCGAGGGTTTTTATAGAAAACAATTAAACAATTAATTGATTTTTAATTAGCAGCGTGAGAACTAACATTTTGCAAAAATTGGCAAAATCTTGGACAAGGATAACATTTTCGAACTGTTCGGGACAAGAGAGAAGCAAAGATGACAAAGACTTAAAGATGAGTTCTAAAGGTTCAGGCTGCAAACTGATATGACTTGCATAAGCAAATTTGCAATGCGCCCACTGCCTATCCCCTCACGGCGCAAAAAATATCATCTTGCGTGACTCGGGAAAATTATTATTCTGATGTTAAAATGTCGGCAGAAATGTTGAAAACACATTGTAAATGTCTTCCATGCCAGCGTTAATGTCCCGTATAATTGTCTACTGCGCGAATGCCCCGCCCTGTTCTTAATTATTATCCGGGGAATCAAGATGGCCGACTCATGGGCGGAGGCAAAATGGCGCATGTGTCACACAATTGGGAAAATTTTGTATACATGTCTGTTTCCTGTGTATGGTGGGCCCGCCCTTATCATAACTTGTTGTATCGGTTATGCTTCATGACACTATGAGTAAAGCAAATTTCAAAAGGAAATGGATGCCAGGCTATTGTTAAATAAAAACCGCACAATTTCTATTTTGGCGCTAAATGTAATTTCCCAGAGGTAATATTATTCTATATTTTCATATTGAAGTTCGGCAACATCGCAACAAGACTATCATCTTAGAATTACCATTTGGATTAAACTGGATTGGCTCTGAACAAAATGAAATCCATTAATTGTAGATTCGGTGCTACTTATTTTAAAACAATAAAAAAAAGATCCTGCAGGGACAGATAATCTCAAAATTTAAAATTGGACAGGTGCACCCCCCCCCCCCTCCCCTCCTTAGAAAACACATTAGCCAAGTAATCCAAGGTTTTTAAGGTTGAAATTTTTGTAATCTGATGGTTTTTCTAGAAATAATTTCTGAACAAATTTTAACTGAAAAAAAGTGTTGACTAATTACACTTTTCCGATCTAAAAAAAATACAAAAAATTAATTTAGGAAGTTAATTGTGTAACATATAATTCATCAAAGCTTGCTAGGCCTTGATCTCTGTGAATATGGTGGTTTTACCTAAATAGAAATAAATGTCAGAAACAAAAGGTGAAAATTTTAATCGAAAAAAATGGATTGAAAAGTAAATTAATAACTTAAAGTTGTAATTTTATGTACCCCAAAATTGAAAGCGAGGTATTCACGATTCACAACGGTACCCTTTAACCCTATATCTGATCAATAAACTGGAAGACATCTTTGTTTTTTATCATTGTGAAGTGTTGAAGTATACAAAATCGAACTCTAAAGAGAAACCACACAATTGAACATAATCAAATTTCATGTTTTCAATGGCACGGTAGTGAATCGGACATGCTCATCTACAAACGAAGAATCTCTTTCATTTCGAAAAAACTTTGCAGGGCGACAAAAAAAACCTAGAAAAAATATTAACTTATTAAAAGTACACAGGGTGAATGTGAAAGTATAAAGAACTAGTAGAATAAACTGCAATTAAAAGAATAAGATTATAGATTTGCTAATAAAGAATTATTGTTACAACAGTTAATGTTATTTGAAACAAATGTATAATGTACAGTTTAAACAGATAAGATTTGTTTTTTTATTTTGTTCCCCCCTGATCAATATCTGACATGTTTACTAGAAGCTTGAATACAATATAGATCAAATATGCGGAGTATCGATTGTTTCATATTGATAGATAGATAGATAGATATTCTGTAATGAGAGAAAGAGCTTGTTTTTCGTTTTTGATTGTTTAATTTGATATAACAAGAAAGTTCAATGAATATTACCTTAAAACAAAATAAGTTTTATATAAATGGCCGATTTTCACTTAACTTCACCCAATAATAAAAAATATTTTTGGACGTTTCAAACTTATTTCACTTTTTTCATTTCAACATATTTGATATTATTTGTTATATAAAAGAATTAATTTCAAGTGACCCTCTATTTACAGATTGGTATGTCCTAATCACAACGGTACCCTGTAAACCTGGTGAATATAAGATATCCTAGTTTTTCTGGCTGAACATATATTATTTTCAAGGTGGGGTTTCTGTAAAAGTGATTTGTAGATTTACGCAGCAGAGAGACAATGAAAGTTTAACATTTTAATCAATTGTCGATATCTTTCTTATTTCTGGACGTTCTTTAAATACAAAATGGGGCGATGCACGGGCGATGTTTAGCTCCAACACCC
>NW_019396800.1:20756-71718 GCF_000591075.1 Eurytemora carolleeae | reverse complement strand
GGGCTTTAGTGGTGTTGGGTAAAGGAGGGTATAAAGAAGGGTATGGTGGGAATAGTGGACTGGAGGATGGGGGAGGGTGGGAGGATTCTCTGCTCTGATAGCTCAGCAATCAGCATAAGAAGTTTCCTTATGTCATAATTAATAATTTAGCATTTATTCGCATTTTTTCGCGAAACAGCAAAAAGCGAAATTTTACGAATAAAGTAAAAATTTTTTCATTTTTCGCGAGGGAACGAAATGCAAAAAATGCGAAGTTTTCGGCGAAATTTTTTTTTCGCTAACTGATTTCCCTATTTCGGTGGAAACCCTACGCCGAAGTGTGATATGAGATTAAAAAACTTATTTGACTGTAAACATATAACTTAATCTTTGTTATGATCATAGCTCTTGAATAACGGGCTTGTATGTTAAACATAAAAGATTTCAAACTAAAATTTACGATCACTCCCTTTTGATGTTACTTTATATATCCTCCCTCCCTCCCCTCCTTTATCATTGAAAACCAAGTTGTGTATCTCTTGTAGACTCAGGTAGAGCTGTGCAGTGGTGAGAAAGCGTGACTGCATCAATTTTTAAAGAATTTGAAAAGAATTTTCAAACTATTGGATTCTTTACAAATATCTATAAACAAGAAATAAAGTTGAGACAAAAAACCATAAAAGATCTCTCAACGCGCTTTTTAGACTTTTCCATATTTCACCTAGATTTTGATAAATACTTGTTATTTTTTCACAAGTTTTGAGTGGCGATATTGTATAGCTTTGGAACCCAGCTTTATCTGGAGACTAATATTTCCTTATACAATTCATCCCACTCAACATAGGATTCAAATATAAGTTAAGAACATTCCTGTGGTTCTACCATGTTCTTCAATAAAAATTTTAAGCAAATCGGGATACAAACAAACACCCCTATATAGATTTCAGTAAACCTGACAATCGCGAAGTACAAACTAAGAAAATCCGCAATTTTTGGTAAAATTTTATATTTGTATTCATTTTTAATTCAAGCAAACAGAATTCAATGTAAATCGTGATTGCTAAATTATTTGTTAACAGCTTTAAACTGCGGAAGGGGCGTGTCTTGAGGGGTTGGAAAGAGGAGGGGCTGTGCAGTGTAAACAGGCCCATTCATCACAATAAGTGATTTAATAAGTACTGGTAAAACTATTTACTTTGTAACAACATTAAAAACATTTAAGTATTGCTTTAATGCAGTTTTAATATTTCACAGTTTTTTGGTTCTCACTGTATGCTGAGGCTTCAATTTAAAAGCTTACTCTCGAGTTTAAATCCGTTAGTTTTAATTCTAACATTCAAATTTAGACTTGTCTTGTTTAGTTTTGCCATGTGTATTCGGCCATTGGCTAAAATCGGTTTAGTTCAAAATATAAACAAACATTTCATACAATTTTAAAATACAAGAAGTAAATTTATGATTTATTAATAAAGAGCAAATATAAGAAAAATAATGTAACCATGAATCAAGTAACATGGTCTAAGGTTTAGACGTTGGTCTTAAAAAATACTTTTACTGCAATCATAAAGAATAAGTTGATTAAATGATGAAATTTGGGAGACATGTCATACTGTTAATGCATGCTATAAGGCATTCGAAAACTGAAAAATCATAAGGTTTTTTTTAAAGGCAGAGGTATGTAGTTTGAATATGCAATATTGTTCCAATAAATACATTTACATTTACGTATTGTGAAGTCAGCAGAAAACCTACAGATGTTTTTTGTTTGATTTATATCAAACGTTTTAGGATTTCTTAGAAGCATGTTTTCAATTTTCTTTATTTATGAGACCATTGTTCAACAAATACCCCTCATTTGCTTAAAATATTTGATAATTTACGTTTTTATTTTTGCAATGATAATTTTAAAACAAAGTGCTTCAGGATCTGATGAGAGTGGCAGTACGTGTGCGTCCACAATACATACATTTTAATCATTTTCAAAAACATGTTTCACCTTTAGCTAGTATCTATCTACACCGATTAACAAATAGTATAAACCAAGAATGTAAGGCAAGGAAAGTCAATTGCGGTTTGTATACTCTGTGTACATATTGAAACCAGTTCTCTCTGGGGGGAATTTGTAAACAATAATAGATGCATCAGTGTTCGTTTAGTAGCCGAGGAGGTTAAAAGCATTAAATTTTGATAATTTTGATAATTCACTTAATAATTTCCTATGACCAGAATATTTCATTGATTTTTTATGTGAATGATGGATCCCATGTCAGGCTTCGACATTCGTCTTGTGTTTACATTAGCGCCCAGAGACAGTACACTGCAGTACTAAAGATGTGTACACTTCTGAAATGACTTTCCTTGCCTTACATCCTTGGCATAAACAAGCAACATTTAACTAATAATGTTTAAAAATTAACGCTTAATGAATAACAATTAACAATTAGCAATTAACACTTAACGAATAAAGGACGTAGCAAACAAACTGGTAACATAATGTGTTTTAACAAATAGTTCAACTATTTCTAACCCTTCATCAAATCCGACTTCAGACCTTATGAACAAATCTCGTACTCGACTTAGTCTTTTATATTTTGAAGTCAGAACTTTTATATTTCGAAGTCAGAACTTTTATATTTTGAATATTGTTAATATACAGACCTATGGTTTGATTTAATTCCTCATCGATATCCCGTGATGGTCTTACCCTGCAGGGATTACTTCAATTGAGTAATCAACCATTGATCCTTAAATTTAAAAGTGCCTCAATTGTATATCGAGATAAATCATTCCAGATGAACAATATCCATGCACAATAACTCGAATCTCTATTCGATTTAAATCTTGTTCTTATTTTACAAAAAAATCAAAGCATTGGAAAACTAAATTTAAGAATCCTTGAGCTTTTAACTAAACTGTTTAATGTCAATGTTGAGTAAAAATGTGTGAGGGGGGGCACAACAATACACAATGATAATAATAATAATAACAATTTTCATTTATTTTATTCGTTTAATCCTGACATTTTGTGGTGTGCTGTCACCACCACTAAATATTATGCACTGGGACCGGAAGTGAAGGGGGGATAAAATTGACTTTTCAGCCTTTTTTGTGACTTAAAATGTGTAAAAACGTGAAAATATTTTACAGGGTGACACAAAGAATTTTAATAAGGACTTTTAAAGAGAGTGACCGACAATGTATGGTGATTGAACTGAATATGTGAAAAACAAATTTGGGATTCATTTGAAGCATATAAAACTATTCTACGACGCATAATTACTGAGTTTGATCGCAAAGTCGACTTTCAAAATCATCCTACTAAGCAAAATCATCCTTTAAGTGGATACGTTTTGAGAATCGTTTTTTAGAATTATTAAATATCGACGACAAAAAATGTAAAAAAATTCTACATTAAACTAATTAGTTGTTTAGAAAGAGGTTGATTCACTACGGTATTCTTAAAAGGTTTGTTTTGGTTTTAAATGTATGAAATCCATAATCTTCTTTCTGAAAATTGGTTACCTTTAATTGTGATATCCTCATAAAATGAATTGTGCATATTTTCTTCAGAAACAATAGAGGAAATTGAGAGAACTAAACACTTGTCAAGTTAGATATCCAAATTGTGGATCAGATATAAGTTTAAAGGGTATTGTTGTGGTTGAGGCATGCCCCCTTTTCTTTTTTTAATTGCAAGGTCGTTTGAATTTACAATGACGACTTTTTACAGAAACTTTTATCATTAGGAACTCCAATATTAATATGAGCTACATCCTACTTTAAATGTTTTTACATAAATATAAGAGATACAATTTATAGACTTTAGAGACGACTGTACGGAATATGGCATTCATGTATAGCTCCCTGCTGCTATTATCTTGAATTTTTTGTTTAAGAACGATTCACCGACATAGGATCAAACGACCTAGGGTCAAATGCCATAGGGTCCAACGACATATGGTAAAAAGGGTCAAAATGTGCGACAAACGGGCAAAATTTCAATTAGACTATTTTTTGGTTAATTTGAACTATTTTTGTTCATTTGAACTAATAGCCGCAGCGATTGTCACCCTAGCCTGTCCTAACCGCAGCGCTCGGCCCAGAAATTGTCTTAACCTAACCAACCTCTGAAATACTACATATTCTATGTTATGTTTTATGTTCCTTTGAAACATAAGCCGACGCTCGGCCCCCTAGCATGTCCTAGCCGCAGCGCTCGGTCCAGAAATTGTCTTAACCTAACCAAACCCTGAAATAATACATAAAATATTTTTTCCATTTTAACCCTTTGTGCTTTTACCCTTTGTCGCGTTTTTTACAATTTGTCGTTTAACCTATGTCGTTTGACCCTGGGTCGTTTGACCCTGGGTCGTTTGACCCTAAGTCGGTTGACCCTATGTCGTTTGACCCTGGGTCGTTTGACCCTGGGTCGTTTGACCCTTGGTCGTTTGACCCTAAGTCGGTTGACCCTATGTCGTTTGACCCTATGTCGTTTGATCCTAGGTCGTTTGACCTTAGGTCATTTGACCCTTGGTCGTTTGACCCTGGGCCTTTTGACCCTAAGTCGTTTGACCCTATGTCGTTGAACCCTTTTAGGATATTCTTGTAAATGTACACGATTTTTGAAGAAAGGCCGGGTGGATAATTTTAAGCTGAAGTAAAAAAGGAGGAACATCGAATGCCTTAAAAAAATAAATTTTTCGATGTAAAATTGGAAAACGCTGATATTAGAATAACTATAAAAGTCTCCTTGTCCTTCTCTAAACTGGATTGCATATAATATACATACAATATATAGTATATATACACAGTTAACTGGGCATATCAAGATGCATATATTAATATGCGCGGTTCTTCTTTGATAATTTCTAAATCCCGAGTTTTGATATCAGTATTGACAACCAGCAACCCGGGGAGGGATACGATGTCTTGTATGCAACCGTGCGTTCTGGATTTTAAAGTATTTTATAGATAGTTTTCTTAAACTACTCAAAGCGTTATTTGTGTGCATGGGATATTCTAAGATATTTTGAATATATTTGATTCTGGTTTAGGTTGAAGACCTCCCACTGTTTTAGGACAAGATACAGGAGGAGTAGGAGGAGGAGAATGATGAGGATGAGGATATTGAGGATGATGAGGATGATGATAATGATGAGGATGATGAGGAGGAGGAGTAGGAGATTAGTGTATCCAGTATATCCATGAGTATATCCAGTGTATCCAGTGTATCCAGTGTATCCAGTATATCCAGTATATCCAGTGTATCCAGTGTATCCAGTATATCCAATATATCAAGTATATCCAGTGTATCCATGAGTATATCCAGTGTATCCAGTGTATCCAGTGTATCCAGTGTATCCAGTGTATCCAGTGTATCCAGTGTATCCAGTGTTCCAGTGTATCCAGTGTATCCAGTTTATCCAGTGTATAGTGTGTATCCAGTGTATTTAGTGTATCCAGTGTATCCAGTGTCTAGTGTATCTAGTGTATATCTGGGGAGTTAAGCCTGGTTGAGATTTGAACTGTGTATCCTTTAGAACTGGGGAGTCAAGCCTGGTTGAGATTTGAACTACTGTATCCTTTAGAATCAGGGAGTTCAGCCTGGTTGAGATTTGGACTGTGTGTCCTTTAGAATCAGGGAGTTCAGCCTAGTTGAGATTTGGAGTGTGTGTCCTTTAGAACCGAGGAGTTAAGCCTAGTTGAGATTTGGACTGTGTATCCTTTAGAATCAGGGAGTTCAGCCTAGTTGAGATTTGGACTGTATATATCCTTTAGAACCGGGGAGTTAAGCCTAGTTGAGATTTGAACTGTGTATCGTTTAGAATCAGGAAGTTAAGCATGGTTTAGATTTGGACTGTATATATCCTTTAGAATCAGGGAGTTAAGCCTGGTTGAGATATGGGCTGTGTATCCTTTAGAATCAGGGAGTTAAGCCTGGTTGAGATATGGGCTGTGTTTTCCTTTAGAATCAGGGAGTTAAGCCTGGTTGAGATATGGGCTGTGTTTTCCTTTAGAATCAGGGAGTTAAGCCTGGTTGAGATATGGGCTGTGTTTTCCTTTAGAATCAGGGAGTTAAGCCTGGTTGAGATATGGGCTGTGTTTTCCTTTAGAATCAGGGAGTTAAGCCTGGTTGAGATATGGGCTGTGTTTTCCTTTAGAATCAGGGAGTTAAGCCTGGTTGAGATTTGGAGTGTGTCCTTTAGAACCGGGGAGTTAAGCCTGGTTGATCTTGTTATCGAGTAGACCTGGATAGAAACGTCTCGAGAAAATTGTTATGGAGTAGGCGTTTACTACATGAAGTGTGCAACTTGCATTGCGCATGCAAATAAACAAATCTGCGAGCGTAGCACGCACATTTTTCATCAACTCCCAAGGTTTATAGCAAAGGAGTGAAATCATAAAATAGATATTTTTATCCTTAGGATTCATAACATTATCTAAAACCAGATTAAGAAAATGAATTTTAAGAGAATACTAATTTTCTTTTAACATAATTCGCTTTGGCAATAGAAATGGTCAAATTCTAATCTTAATATTGTCATAGTTCTTTACAAAATAATGATAAATATAGTAATTTCCATCCTTCAATCAATATATCCTGTAGTGGCGACTTTTTAAGAACAAAATTCGTTCAAGATGAGCAATATTTTGTGATTCACGTTTTGCTGTGAATTGAATTACACTCTCTTATATTAAAAGAACAATTAAAATGATGTTACCTTCAATTCAAAAATGGTTTTCCTTTCAATTTTTATTAATGAGTTACTCGCCTAGACCCCTACGCCAAGAGGAAAGCAATCTAAAACGTTTTGTCATTATTTGCGATTATTAACATTGTCAGTTATCACGGTTGTTTCCAAAATGGCTGACCTTGGACCTACTTTTTGCCGCGGACAAATTTTCCGGGTTTTAGAACTCAAACACTGGGACCAGATAGAGAGCGTTAAAAACAGTTTTTTGGTTAAAACCGTGAACTTATTTTATCCTAAAACAATGAATTTTCACATTTAAACCAGCAGAGAATTCAATGACACAACTGAAGGTTTTTGGAAAGAATATTTTTGAAATTTTAGAGAAATGTAAAATATGATTTAAAAAAATTGCATCCTCAATTACGTTAAACTAAAGTAAAATGCACGGACGATTGAAATCTTATATGTTTTTTTTGTGTCATAACTCATCTTATTGAAGAGCTACTGAGAAGAACAGGAATTCATAATATGTATAAACCGAATACATTTGCTTTTCTTGTGCGTAAAATCAGAATTAGAGAAGGAACGAGGTCACAAAGTCGAACCAATAATTTTAAAATGAATTTGACCTTCCCCTCCTGGCTAGTTTGCAGTGCAATTAACGAAATAGATTATTTAGATAATTAAACTAAAAAACATCTTTGTGTCCTGTTTTGATAATATTCAAAGTATAATGTAAATTCTTAAAGATTTTAACCAGCAAGAAATTGAATGACACTACTGAAGGTTTTTTTTGAAAAAAAAACTGTTTTCTTTTTGATACGTAAAAAAAATTTTGTGTGTAATGCATACATTGTGCATAGGGTCTAACCAAGGAAAAGAAAAATCGTTTCTCAAAAAGTTTTTTTTTTCGCAACCATTTCGCTTCATTTTTGCATTTCGTAAAATAATTTATCGAATAGAAATTCTAGATCTCAAACAAACTAAACAATTAATTATGTCCTGTTTTAATAATGAAGTAAAAGTTGAATGTAAATTGTTGAATACGGTGTAATGATGAGGTGCATGAACTCTGACACAAGACACCAATAAATGCGGGAATAAAGTCTGACCACTGCGTACACCCTGATTGAGCCGTGACCAGCTGTGATTGTCCCCCCGGGCTGACCATAAATCCAACGGTAGCTACTTCAGCTAAGAATATTTGTCTGCTCAATAATACATACTAGCAAAAGTATGTCCCATATGTATTTTTAAGTATGCAAGGTCTTTTAGGATATTTTTGCGGATTTTTTATCAATAATAATTGAGATCAAAATGTGATGAAAATATATTGATTTGCAGACATGATGTACTTCGAGTTGATGTTAGTTTTATGTGACATACATCGTACAATTTTATATCGACGCTCTTCGTTATATACGAAAATATAAGCATATATCTAAGAAGAGATTTTTCGTTAACTTTGAAAGTAAAATAATCAAGTATAGACGTCCAACTGTAATTCTAACATGTCCGCGCAATTTTTTTCGGTGGGTCAAAGAATGCTCAAATATGGGGTTAAACCCAGCTCCTGTAGTAATTTTGTTTATTTTTCGCAAGGTTTTTGCAAATCGTTTATTTTAGAGGTTAACTTCTTGCACAATTCTCATGAAAAGCCCATCTTTCTCATCCCAATGTTTATAATTTAATTTGTTAGTTTAAAATTAACCATCGTTATTTTCTTCTACACTCCTAAACAATTCATTGGATACATGAGGAAAAAGTGTTGAAAGCCTTATGTTGTAGTTTTAGTTTTTATCCATTGTGACCAACCATCATACCCTGTCTTATCTAACCTTATCTATCTAAATCTTACCTCTTCCTAATGCTTGTTTTTAAGGAATGTCATTCAATATTATACAATATACAGATCATGAACCGAATTTAGGTAGATAGACAGAAAAGTCAGATAAACAGTTAGACAGATTTACATATTTATAAACCTAAAAACACCTAGATAAAGTACATTGTACATTGTAACCTAACTACGTCAAACCTTTATTGCGATTAAACCTATAACTTTGCTTATCAATAACTAACTGTGCTTGTAAATAACTACGTAAAACTTGTACTGTGATTAATCTAACTGTGCTTGTAAATAACTACGTAAAACTTGTACTGTGATTAATCTAACTGTGTTTGTAGATAACGAGGTAAAACTTGTGATTACGTTCATTGACTTAACCTGTATCATAGAGCTCTAAATAAAAGTCAGTTGGAATAATACTCCGCTTTGATGAACCTGAAGGGGAAAAACACAGAGTCTATCTAGATTGGATAGATCAAGTGGAATACATGTTGAGTGATGAAGAGAAAGCTCTGGTGGAAGTAGAAAAAGATCGAGTTTATATAGATAGGCTGTTGAGTAATGATGATAAAGCTATGATTGAAGCCATTTTAATTGATGAAGAGCTATGGTAGAAGGAGAAAAAGATCAAGTTTATACACTGCAGGTTAGATCGAGTTTTTGAAGTGAAACCCATTAAAAAGTTAAATCATGCAGTGATTCGGACACGGAAAAGTTAGTTAAACAGGAAGTAACAATTTCCTGTTCAGAACAAGAAGCGAAATTAGTAACTAGAAGTATAAGTCAGGAAATATTAACCTGGTTATGTAATGTGACAGACTCTCTGCCCCCAATTATGAATGAAATGGGAAAAAAAGCGGAGCAAATCCTTTTTGATCCCACTACTATGAAACATATACCAGAAGTAAGAGAGAAAGTGTCCATCCCTACGGGAAGTGCTAAATTTATGAAAATACGAGTAGAGGAGAATTGGAAAGATGAGGAGTTTATAGAATCAATGCTACCTGCAGAATATCAAGAAGCAGCCTGAGATTTAGTACTTCAAGAAAATGATTATAATTTGTCAGGCAGTATACAAGCTGTATACATAAAGGGTCATGAAGGTGAGGAAAAAACATTAGAGGAAACGAATATATGCTAGAATCAACCTATTCTACAGAAGAGGAGCGTCACGAACAAGAAAGGCGCCAAGATCAAGAAGAGCACCAGAAACAAAAGAAGTATCAAGAACGTTCCACGATAAAGATGTTTCTGTTGAAGACAAAAGCGATGATAATGAAAGCAGCAGGAGTGTAACTGAGTCTGAGTGCAGAGAAGCAAATACCGAGGCCGAAAACGAGGTCAGAAAAAAAGAAATCAAGATCAAGAAATACAGAGGAAACAAGATAAAGGAAGAGAAATCGAAGAACCAAATAAGTTACCAAAGAAGAGAAAAATCGAGGAGATAATAGAAATTTATAAAGAAGGAAAATCAAGGCTGTTTAACTGAATATATCGAAGAGGTTTAGGAATTGGAATAATGTGCAGAGTTCTTTGTGAAATCTACCTCACTCATTAGGAGATGGAATAAATAAAAATCCAAAAAGGTCAAATAAACCGACAACTATGTATGTCAGCCCCAAAGTTGCAATATGAATGAATATGGAGTTAGAACAACACAGCTAGGACAGCAGGAAAGTTTATCCAGTTCTAGAGAATCAGTCAGAAAGTTCAGAGAGACAACAAGAAGATAAGAAAGGATTAAGATAAAGTACTCCAGCTGTAAAAAACAGGTTCCAACCCTTCCACCACCACATTTCTAGAGAGGGATGTAAACATGGATGACAACATAGAAAGGGATTACAGTTACAAGGAGAATGCAACTGGGACAAAAGTAAAGGAACCTAACATAATTATAAAAGAACCAAATATGAAAATAATAGATGAATTAGATCAAATATGTCTAAATCCCGAAATAGACTAGGAGACAGAAACCAAGAGAAAAGATGAGTGTCAGATTGAGCTGAGGAACAATTGGTATGTTAACCCCAAGAAGGAGTGCAATAGTGTGCAGAAGTCCGTGAAGAAGATCACCCAGGAGAAGGAGTGCAACATTATAACTGATCACTAGTGAAGGTTGAGAATGTCCGGCAATGTAGAAGACAGTGTGAACAAATGTGGAATACTATCTCTGAAAGAGTGGGCTCTTCTGAGAGTGTCAAAAAATGCCAAACTGGCCGAGAGTGCATTACTGAAACTGTCTGTGAGTGCTCTAAGGAGAAGGTTAGAGAATGCAACCTTATAAACAATCCTGTCTGCAATGTTATCCATTGTGAATAAGTGTACTCTATGAAGTGCAATGCTGTGCCCAAAGAAACGTGTTGGGATTAGAAAAATATAGAATTAGAAAAATATACAAATAGCCAGATGTACAGTTAGACACATTTTTACAGATTTACAGATAGATGGTTATACGATTAGACAAACACACATTTAGAAAGATATGTATGATTAGACAGATATTCAGTTAGACAGATAGACAGATAGACTGCTATACAGTTAGACAGATTTATAGACAGTTTGACATATATTCAGACAGACTACCTAACATTTAGGAAGATAAGCATTTAGACAGATACAATTAGACGGATACAAATTTGACAGATATAATAAAATGTTGTGAATGAGAAAATGTGGTTCTAACTTCAAGAAATATGATCCCTTCACTTCATTTAAACAAAATATATTATATTTCTCTCATTAAAATATATAAATATATATAAATATAATATTTTAATCATTAGTAAAAAAATCTTTGAATTTACCAAAGCTTACTGCCTCGTTTTCCACAAATGAAGTGATGCAAAAAATATTTATTTTCAATCACCCTTTCTTTAAATCAGATTCAAATAAGAATGAGGAATTTTCAGTGTTACAGGAATCTGAATCAACATGATTCAAAGTTCATTTTGGCCAAATTTTCTGTTTCTTTTCCTCGCAGCTGTAACTCTGTAAGTATAATATTGAAAAGGAAAACGAAAAACGAAACGAACATTTTTGAAAACGACCCTTTGTTAACGACCGTTAACGACAATCCTTCATTAGCGAATGTTAACAACGCCCTTGGTTTACGATCGTTATCGACCTTTATAGGAAAAAATACATTTTTTGGTCAGAAAATCTGAGGTATTAAAACATTCAGGGTCTTTCTCTCGATAAAAAAAAAACATTTAAGACAACATTCATTCCCTTATCTTTCTGAAAAAAATTCAGTTAATTGTCAAAAAACTCAAATTCATTAGCAAAATCATTTCAAAATCAGTCGTGTTTCGCTTTTTGTAGGTTCAAAACAAATGGTTCATTTTCAAAAACAATCGTTTTTAGAAAAAGAAAAGAAAAACAAAATAAAAACGATCGTTTTTAAAAACGATTAACAACAATGCCATTTTTACATTTGCCAAAATGCCTGTTATAATTTAAATATGGTAAATTTGAAAACGGAAAATTTTATCTTTTTAACAATTTAAAAAATTAATGTTAAGAACAGCAGGAGAAAACACACTTAAAAAGCAAATGTGCGAGTGTTCAAAAGTCAAAGTAAGTTTTTTCTTCATATTTCATATTTAAGAATATAGTTAAAGAATCTAAATGTAATTGCTGGTCGTGTTTAGTTGAGAACATATATATGATTATGATGTCAGGTTATTTAGCTGGACTGAAGTATAGTGAAATACTGAACTTAAGTTAGGTGGATTTTGTAACTGATCTTAAATACAGTTAAGAAAGTTACAGGACTATATAAGTACTGAGCATTCTTTAGTTAATAACAGAACTTAAGAATAATTTGGTTAGTAACAGAACTTAAGTGCAGTTTAGCAGGTGACTGAAATTAAGTTTAGTTCAGTTGGTAACTGAACTCAAGTATATTTCAGTTGATAACAACTTAAGTGGAGTTTATTTGGTAACTGAAATTGAGTATAGTTCAGTTGGCAGTCGAACTAAAGTAAATTTTAATTAAAAACAATGCTTAAGCACAGTTTAGTTGATAATTGGTACATTAGAGTAATAAGATCAAAAAACTATCTTTTTAAATTAAAATTTTTTTAATTGAATCTTTCATAGCCAGAGGTTAATGCAGCTTTTGAGGCCAAACATGCATCCAGGCATAAAAGAAGTACAGAGTCAGGTTAGTCTAACAATTTGAAAAAATTTTAAATTATTATATTACCAAAAATTGTTGAACTAACACCTTTTTTTACTCTGTGAGGTTTGGAACATCATCAACGCCAAATTTTAAATTAAAATAAACCAAAAGCATTAAATTTTGAATTAAAATAAACCAAAAGCGTTAAATTTTGAATTAAAATAAACCAAAAGCATTTAATTTTAAATTAAAATAAACCAAAAGCATAAAATTTAAAAATCGTTAAAACAAGTCAAAGTATTCAATTTTTTTCTTTGATTTTCTGAGTGATTGTTTTTATAAATTTCCTAGTCAAAAAGTGTCGTAAAAATAGTCAAATTTTATTCATTCCCTTAAATCTAAAAATTGATGTTATCCTGATGCGGCGTTTCACAAAAAAATAAGCTAGGAAAGGGCCCAAATTATCAGTTTTCAGAAAGAAAAATAAACATGAAATATGACAAATTATCATAGCTTTGAATCATAAAAGGCCAATCAAAAAAATAGAAATACTTTTGTTTCTACAGAGGGACCCATAAGACTGTGGAATAGGAGGACGACATCTCAGGAATCTTCTAATGTATTAGAAAACAAGCTTTACCAGTGAAATGAAAATCAACTTATCAAGTGGGTCTGTGTACACTGCACAATTGTTGTTTTCCATGTGCATAGGACTATTGAAGATCATAACTTGAGTCTCACAGTCGTATTTCTATTCCACAGTTGTATTGGTCCTAATATATATGGTTTACTAAAAACTGTGTTTTGCAGAGGGACCCGAGGACAGAATTGTTGGAGGATATGCTGCAGAGAACCCTAAACCTTGGATCGCTAAACTCTGGTTGAAGAAAAGTGAATTTTTGTGTGGATCAACTGTCATTAATAAAAGGTTTACCTTAAAGCCAAAATACGTAGTTAACATATGAAAAAACTAGGATTTTCTGCATGCACATTTTTATTTAGCTTTATACAATTTTCTTGAATGATTAAATCTTTTTAAATCTTCTGATTTGCCCTGAAAATCGCAATAAATTATGTGGGACCCCCTGTATATCCCCAAGTTACTCGAATAGAGAAACTGCACTTGTCAATTCTCGGAATATTTATCAACGATCAATGTTCAAGATGTGAATCAGAAATGTGATTTTTAAATACACTTTAATTATGTATATTTCTAGATACTTGTTAACCGCTGGTCACTGTATATGTAAGGTTCTAAAATGTACTGCAGGAAAACCGGATTACGTAGCCAAGGATGAACTGGCAGGTAGAACATAGAAGTCGTGACTTAATTCCCATGTTTATTGGAACACGCTTACATAGGAACTGAGTGTCGACTCTGAGATCGTATTTTAAAAATAATTTTTGATTAAATGTGGTGATGTCTACTAGGAAAATTGTAATCTGGTATAGACTTAGGTTTTTTTGTGTTTTGTTGGCTTTCTGATAAAGTTCTTAGTAAAATGAAAAAGTTTTTAATCTTCCTGACAGAAACAATCTCAAGAACTGACAAGGGTTAACCCAGACTGAAATATATTTTCAATAAATGTGGAACCCATCTACTTTTTTTACTCTACATCACCGAATTTTAAAATTACAGTTTTTTATATGTTCAAAATAAGATAATCACAGTTTAATTTAATAAATTTAAATCAAAACAAATTCTTCATTCTGATATCTTTAAGCGCAAAATAGACAGACCTCATTTTGGAACTGTGATTATTGTTTTAAGGGTTTAGTTTTAATATCAGTTTTAGGTTAATTCAGCAAACAAAAATAACCTTCTACCCTACCATACAAACTTGAAAACTGTCTGAAATTGTAAACATGAAGGAGTATGAATGTATTAATTTAATAAATAAAATAAGCAATTAGCATAGAAAGATTGAAAATTTAGAGAAAAATTTCACGTCTGAACTTTAGACCTACATACTTGAAAACTTATTTTGATTTCAGCATATCTTGGAGTTAACAAACATCCTGTTAAAATAGACAATTCTGACATAAAAGGTAAATTTTATTATCTAAAATCTTTAATAAAAGCAGCAAAAATTACAGATCTTCAAACCTTTAATTTTTTTTTCATTTATTCCTCCTTTGCTCAACTTGAATAGATGACCATTGACAACCTCAATGTAATATTCGGTTCATTTCAAGTACCTGGGTGAATTTTAAAAAGCTAGAGCAAGCAGTACAGTATGCACAGACTATATAAGGCAAAACAGGACGGTACACTAAATGAATCCCAGTATGGTTTTGGTAGATTACGAATGATAATAATTTTTCTTATTATTTGTATTCATTATTATTGTAAGAATCTTATATTTTATTCCAGGAAACCCTTTGTTTGAATATGGTGTTGAAAGCGCAATTGCTCATCCTGAATACAAGGTTAATTATTCTCTTTGAAAGCAAATCTAAATCATGTGAAACTATCAGGAAATAATCCCTTTGCCTGTTTTAACCAAATCTAATATGTATTTCTGATCACTTCCAGTTTAAACGTTTTTATTTCCCCATTTTAAAAATAAACTTAAATATAACCCTGAACTGTTTTTGTTTAAATTATATTAAATATACGAATAAGAAAAACCCTACAAGTCTATAAGTGCTTTGATAATATGAAAACAAATATAAAAAAACGGAATTGCTAGGCTTTTACTTATTTGTCTTGGAAAAATAATAAATAAATTAAAAAATTTTGGAGGAAGAATTCTCTAAAAGTAGAATAAAATCTAGACAATGTAAGACAAATCTAGAACTTTAGGGCAAACCAATAAAAAACATTTAAGTTTTCTGGTTTAGGTTTCATTTGACATCGCATTGGTAAAACTAGACCGAGATATTGTATTTGTTCCGAATGTTCTTGAGCCTATATGTTTACCAACAGCTGATGATAAGTCTGATGTTCCATCTGAAGGTAATATTTTATAAATAATATTTATCTTGCCTTTTACTTTTTCTTAAATTATAAATAACAAATGTTAAGACTACTTAACATTAATCAATTAAAATTAAAATAATTAGAATATAGATAGGTAGATAAATATTAGAGCTTATACTTTTTAACCAATACCGTTGTCTTCACTTAGTCTCTGTCACAACCAACGAATTGCATTAATTTTCCCTTTGTAAAAATTTAAAATGTGATTAGACCAGAGGCTGCAATTTTAATAATCCTGGAAAATTAGTCTTGACACTAAGCTGCCATAGAGATAAAGATAAGATTATTAAGCCATGAAATCTATTGGAGCAAATTTTTCTTTGAGAAAGATCAAATTTAAAAAAAAATAAAATACCTTTGATAGAACTAACAAGTCAGGTCTAACTTTGAGTGTTACACTGCAAAAAAAGCGCTATCGCTCCAATAGATATAAAAATAGCTGCTTCCTTCTAGCAAATGTTGTTTCCTTTAACAAACATATTTTGCAATACCACGTAAAGAGTCTGCAATATAGCTAACTGTAATTTTCTCGTTGAATGCAATAGTGTTTTTTTTGCCATGTACAGACAGTTGGGAATACAAGATTTAGACTTGAGACTAATCTTTTAAATCGCAGTCTCAGATAACTTCTTTAATTAGATAAGATTAGTTGAGACCTTGAACAGTGTATTAGAAGCCAGTAAATGGAAAAAAATTAGCATGCACTTTAGACTCAATAGATTTTTGCATAAAAAAAAAGTCAAATTTTTAGATAAACCCTTGGAGGTGTATATAGCTGGTTGGGGAAAAACCTCTTCAGATTGTGTAACAAATGAGTTTGGTCCAATAAAGAACCTGAAGTGCAAGCTACCCTTCAAGTACAGGGACGAGGAGAATGTTGAGTGTTCTAATTCTAGAAGTCCAAGTTCTAAAATAGAAGAATGTAAAAGCTTCCAAAAGTAAGATTATTTATAACTAGCTAAAGTGCCCTGAGTTGCCCGCGGAATGATTTTTTTTTAATTTAGAATTTTTTAAAGTCCATGTTACCCTTAGGGGGTTCCCTCAAAAATTGTCAGTCCATTCGGTGCAGCCGTTTGGCCGGCTGTAGGGGAACTTATATGGGAATGTCTTGTTTTATTATGTAGATAAACATTTATTAATGAGATAGAAGGTCTTCTGAAAGAATATTATAATTCGTTTAGTTTAAAAATCATGAGGACCATCCTGTTCATGCAAAGAGATACTTTTATCATTGAACATCATAATCTTTTTTCTCTTCTGACATACACATTATGTTTCTATCTAGTTATTTTATAATCGTTTGTTTAAGTCATTTAAACTTTTTCTCTCATTTCTTAACTTATAGAAATTTTAAAGATCGATTAAAGAATATGTGTGTTATTTAAATATTTATATTTAAAGTATTCTAGATTAGTTTCACAATGAAAGTTTTGTAGGTACAGAAAAATATCTTTCTATCTTTTTTACTTTAAATTCAGAATTCGGCAGTTTAAAAATTGATAATTATCAATAAAAAGTAGTCTACAATATTAATAACATAAATTCAAAAAACCGTAAAAGTCAATCGTTTTCTGAAAGAAAATCAGGATAATTACATTGCAAACCAAGATGTGCCTTTCACGCAAAAGTCAAACAGTATTTTTCCAATTACTCCTTTTAAGCTTAAGCTAGAAACAAGGCCATTGCATTTTTTAAATTTTCATGTCTAGGACTACAAAAAAGTAAAATTGAGTTTGTGAGGTAAAACCAAAGTTTCTTCAAAGTTGACGGTTTCTAAAAAATTGATGAATAACTTTCAGAGTTGTTTAGATTTGCGTTTGCAGCTCTATTCTTGACTTTTAAAAACGATTAATTCCTACTGCCATTATTAGCAGCACTGAATATGAAATTTACAAATTTTAATTGTTGATATTTTGAAGATCAATGAAAGCTGAATATCCACCTTCTCCTGGGACATCCGTCATTATTACAGATGGAACTAAGAATACAACCTGCTACGCGTTTGACAAAGGGGAACATGGTTGGTGCCAGGTCTATAGTATTCTAGCAAAATCAATTTTTGGAGAAGAAAAATTTCGTTGTTTAGCCAACTCGGTCCAGCCGTTCGGCCAGTTTTTCCTTTTTTGAAGCATGTGAAGCTTATAGCTTTCTGTTTTGAAATAATTACACTTTTCTTTTATAATCAAATGAACTATCGGTTTGATTCTTATAAATACCATTTAAAGAAATGGCATCTTTGCCACAAACTTTGATTTTCTAATCCCTATATCTTGATGTTGTAGACCTTAGATATTTTAAACTATGAGTTCTGTTAGATCAAATAATCTAAGTTTGAAGTAACAAAGATTTACACCATCAAATTGCAAAGATGTAGGGATTACAAAATTTGTGTTTTTGTTAACTTGTTATAATTCCAGGGTGTTGGAACTGATGATGAATTTGATGATAATTGGGGTTGGTGTGAAGCTGGTTGCAAACTAAAGAAAGGTTAATTTCCCTTCCAACAGGCTTTGCAAAAATAAATACCTTTAAATGTTTAGATTCTGAAAGAATTGCACCTATCCTCCAAGAAACTCGTTTAGAAGTAAGAAAATTATATTTTTGGTCGCTAAGGCTTTATGATTAACATAATCTGACTGTTTAGATTTTACCCTTGGGTACATGTAAAGATATGATTACCAGCGGGCAATACAGCTTTGTTGGTAAAAATGAGATTTGCGCGGGTAAAAAGAAAAAGTTCAAGTCAACAAAAATATTTAAAAAAGAGGGAGATAAGTATACTCAAGCAGGGAATACCACAGATTACTTAGGTAGGTTTTTAAAATATTTAAACTTTTTTTAATTTGACATCTTTAAAGTTTTGTTATATCGTTATATCGTATTAAAATATTGTACTTTGCTTTTTTGTATACAATATTTTTTGGTAAGTCTCTTGTAGTATGGTTTAGAATATTTCAGCTTGATTTTTCTATTTTAATTAATTTCCATATTTTTTTAATAAGACTGAATTTGAATCCTTTTTAAAGTAGGTCTTCCCTCTACAACATAAGGCATCAATAATCTATATTATGAAGCAAGTTTTCCAATATTGAAAACATTTTATTGTATAGTTAGTTTATGATTGTTCCAGTTTCTAAAAGAACTGTTGTAACTTTGTTTGTTCATTTGTTCCAAAGATGTGGTTGTTATCAACACGTCCTGTTTTATAATTGCAAAAAATATTGTTTCCAGTCCCTCAACTCCTTAGAAATAAATGCATTTCTCTTTTTTATTTAAAAATTAGCTGTGGAGCCCAACCCAGGTTACTTATAGTAACTCCTGACCCGCTCTTGGTCTTGAATTACACTTTTAGCTATTTCTTTTGTGGTTCTCCTGGGTTTCACAATAAAAATTTGAGGCAAATCAGTCCAAGGGTTTCCTAGTTATGATCGGACAGACAAACAGACAAAAAGAGATTACTACTTTATATATATAAAGATAAAATAAGTTTTCTATTATAAGGCATGAACAAGGATGGGAAGTACGCATATGATTATTATATTGCTGGGACAGATTCTTGTGCTGGTGACAGCGGTGGTCCAGTTTATAGATGGATTAATGATACTGCAACTCTTATTGCTGTTGTTGCAAGGTACTTAAAGAGTTATTCAATTCTGGACAAAATTTGGAGTAATCATTTTTTATCAATATTTATTGAAAAGGACTGCAGTTGTATTTATTTTCTGAACCAATAACCTAGCTTAAGCCACATTTTTATCAATATTTATTGAAAAGGACTGCAGTTGTATTTATTTTCTAACCCAATAACCTGGCTTAAGTCACATTTTTATCAATATTTATTGAAAAGGACTGCAGTTGTATTTATTTTCTAAACCAATAACCTGGCTTAAGTCACATTTTTATCAATATTTATTGAAAAGGACTGCAGTTGTATTTATTTTCTAAACCAATAACCTGGCTTAAGTCACATTTTTATCAATATTTATTGAAAAGGACTGTAGTTATATTTATTTTCTAAACCAATAACCTAGCTTAAGTCACATTTTTATCAATATTTATTGAAAAGGACTGCAGTTGTATTTATTTTCTAAACCAATAACCTGGCTTAAGTCACATTTTTATCAATATTTATTGAAAAGGACTGCAGTTATATTTATTTTCTAAACCAATAACCTGGCTTAAGTCACATTTTTATCAATATTTATTGAAAAGGACTGCAGTTGTATTTATTTTCTGAACCAATAACCTAGCTTAAGCCACATTTTTAGTTAATAAATATTATATTTGCAAGGAAATGCTTCTTATTTTCTAAACCAATAACCTAGCTTAAGTCACATTTTGTCAATTTAGAGGATTTGGCTCGAATAATCAGGATGGGTGTGCTGAACTAAACTATCCTGGAATATACACAAGGGTTGCCAAGTTCCTGGATTGGATTCAAGAAAATGCCAAGGATGGAGTTTGCTGAACATGTTTCTGTCTCAATCTTTAGCCATTTAAGTCTGTTTAGTTGAAATGAAGACATCATCTTAAATCTTAAAGTACTCTTTTTTATAAAGGACAGGGATCAGGAGGGACACTCTTTTATTGTGAATATTTGAACTCAATCTTTTGTTAATCTGAAGATTAATTTAATCTTTATTCGATATCCCGCATGGTAATCGTACCCTTGAGGAATAACTGAAATGAAGAGATTAATCATTGATCATCAAATTAAAGTGCATAGTGTGGATATCGATATCAATTAATTATTTGTTTAAATTCTTTGAGAAGTTAATCAGGATTCAGGAAAAATTGTAAATAAATGGCAAACAAAGGATTCTAAACAAGTAACCTTATTTAACTTTAACTTTGTCATTAAAGTAATTTTTAGCGGAAACCATTTTTAAATGAAATAAATTTATTTCAGACAGAAGGGATCAGGATTTTTTTCAGATTGGTTCAACGTTAGTTAATAAATATTGCATTATTATATTTGCAAGGAAATGCTTCCATACTGAAGCATGTGAGACAAAAACAAAACTACTTTTAAGTAAACCATTGACGTAAAAAATGGAAATATTCTAGCTAGAAAAATGTCTCACAACTCACGAGTTAAAGGCAAAGTAAAATTTAGATTTAACTATTTTAAGATAATAAATGTTTGTTTTTATATATAACATATGAGAAATTATTAAGTAATTAAGGATCATATTCTTTTTTGTGAACAAAGTATTAAAAACAACATCTGTAACAACAAGAAAAATCATTTAAATTCTAAAATAACCAAGGAACTAGTGATATAAATTCATACTTCTCTTGTAGTAAACAATTAGTTGCTTGTTTGAATGACTTGTCTCAGGTATATCCTTTGATGTGGATCAGTAATATTGCATATAATAATCAATAAAACAATAAATGCATATTAGTTTTTATAAGGAAGTATGCTATAATATTTTATGCATTTAGAACAAAAAAAAACAAAGAAACATTTAAAAATTCAACAATATTGAAAAAAATGAATCTAAAACATTTGGAGTTTAATAAAACGGATAGAAACCACATTTTAAATTTTTACAACCCCTCTCCAATACTGCACTAAATATGCTAAAAAGTGTTAATTACAAAAACTTGATGAAAACAAAACAAATGATGACTGATTTATCTAGTATATATCTAGACCCTTCTTGACTAATAGATTTCAAAACATCTTATTGACAGTAGTAACATTACACCAGATCAATTTTATCCTATTGGACAAAAGGATGATACTGTCTTTCTGGATTTCGGTCCCTTTGCTTTGTGCTCTAAATAGGTAAATACATTTTTGAGCAGTTTTTTAAGATTGCTTTTACATATTGTATTGATTTGTTACTTTCAAGAAAAAAACAAAAAAGATTTAATGGTCCAAAATAATAGCAAATCAGTTCAGGAATCATGACACTTGCATCTCCCTAGAATGGTCTGATCCATTTGTTGTACTGTCATGATTTGTTTTTATTGTCTGTATGTGTACTGTACAGCTCTAGCTGGTTAATGGTCGGCCCGGTACTTGAAATGAACCGGAGTTTACAGTGATGAAAGTGCAACTTGACATCAATTTTCTCAAAATTTTATCAATAATTTAAACCTAATCACACACTTTTTTAGTGTGTTTGCTGAAAATGAACTAGTTAAGCAAATGTGCCCGTGCTCTAAAGTTGAAGTTAGTATTTTTATGATTTTATTAGAATATGGCACTAATTTTATTATATTAAAAGGACTGTACGATTAATTTCAAGTCACCATCCATGCAAAAATGGCAGTGCCGGATTCACACCCTTAAACATTTAAACATTGATCATTAATGTGGAAGATATTGTTGTTTTTCTAGTCTTAAAAATGTTTAATTGTTTTCCTGCATGGTAGAAATGCGCAAGTCACTTATGTAGACTGTAGAGAAACCACAACTTAAAATAATCAGTTTACAAAATTACAAACTGTTGATATCTAATTTTTACTAATCAGACAAAGTTTTATGGGAATTGTTATGTAGAAACAGGCATTGCCATCTTTGCATGGAGGATTACTTGAAATTACGCTTACAGTACCCTTAATTGGACACTTTTAGCCTGAAATTAATGCTGCTTTTGAAGCCAGAGGTAGGAAACGTCGCAAGCGAGACACAAACTCTACCATTGGAGGTATTTTTCATTTATGTTTCTATGTTCAATATAATCAAATTGTGATTTGCCTTCAGTTGGTTTGTTTTTTGGGTAGTTTTTTGTCTATGTTTTCTTTCAAGGTCGAAATTTGGCATAATGTAAGAAAAGCAAACGTTTTTTTATTTTTTATTCAAAACAATTGTTTAACATAAACAATTTTGAATTTTGACCCTAACAGAAGATATTTGTAAGAAAAAACGATTCAAAAACTAAGGGGATGTCATGATTGTTTTTCCTTTTTTTCAGGACAAAGATATTGCAAAGTTACATAAAAGAAGCTTTGATACAGTTTTAAAATCTTTGAAGTTTCTTATTTTTTTTCGAAAACAATTCTAAACAATTAATAACAGTCTGCATAGATGAAGTTGATTACCGAATTGTTGGTGGTTATGATGTGAGTAAAAATAAACCCTGGATAGCTAAACTCTGGCTCATCAGATTTGAAATGCTATGTGGATCTACAATTATTAATAAAAGGTATGTTTTTACAGTTAGTGAATTTTTCTAAATTTTACATGGCATTCAGGGCGATTAGAACTCAGAAATGCACTACTTTAAACTATTATCATAATTTCACAAAGTTTTGTTTTGTTATAATCTGTGCATTTTCAGAAATAATTTTTTTTAACTTTTTGTGAGGGAAAATTTTTTTAATTTGACCAGTTATAAACCTTCCCTGGGGTCATGTGAGTTGCCTTAAAGTATTTTTGGCTTGACCAGTTCAGATGTTTAAGACAAGTAATGTATATAGATAGATTCTATAATCCCAACATCTGATGTAATTAAGGTATCTGTTAACAGCAGCACATTGTACCTGCAATGTTCTACAATGTATTAAAGGAGTTCCTCAATACAATCCAAAAGTGGAATTTAAAGGTAAAAGAATTAAGTATTTGCCACAAATTAAAAATTGTACAATACATATATCTTTGCAACCTGATGGTGTAAACTTTGATATTTCAAACTCAGATTATTTGATCTATCAGAAATCAGAATTCATTGTTTGAAATATCTAAGGTCTACAAAATTGTATTGCAAAAATATAGATATTAGAAAATCAGAGTTTGTGGTCAAGATTCAATTCCTTTTAAAAATTTAAGTGTTACATAGCTTAAATTGAAATCTATCTTTTTCCTAGCATACCTGGGTATAAACGGAAATGTTGTTCAAATTGATAGTTCAGACCTCAGAGGTTTGTAAAGTACTATTTACATTATTTAGAATAAAATGTTAAATTAATAAAAGCATAATTTCAAGGTAATCCTCGATATGAGTATGGTGTCTTGGAGATTAAATCTCATCCAGAATACGCTCTGGTGATCATAATTCAAAATTTACTCTTATTTTCATTTAAGACAGATCTTTTGGCCAAAATCAATGATTAATTTTCAAGCAATGCTATTGCTAGATGATTTTTTTCAATTTACTTTTTTTAGTATTTTCATAAAAGAATAAAACAAAAGTTTTCCTTTCATTTAATATTTCCTACTTGTATAAACACTTAGAGGGATTCTCAATGCCCATGGGAGGAAAACCTTAAAGCACCCCTTTAGAGTAGAAACAGTCTCCAAATTTGTTATTTGACATTTTAAAATGCTAGATGACTTTTGATATTGCTCTGGTAAAACTGGATAGAGATATACAATTTATTCCTGGAGTTTTGGAATCCATCTGTTTACCTCTAGCTGATGATAGATCTGATATTGTAGAAGGAGAAGGTAAATATTATGATTCTGGAACTTCAGGGGATTTTTGTTACAAAACAGCTTCATGATCTATTTCTAACACTAAGTGTTAAAATTGAGCACAAATTGAAAGATTGGGGTTTCAGGATCCCAGCCTATTTCTAAAGTTAAAGTCAGTAAAAACTATAATTATCATTTTATTCTGAAAGACAAGGACAACAATTCCCATTATAAAATTATTTTCTAACATTTCTAACACTCAGAATTGAAAATGGGCCAAATTGCGTTTTGGAACTTATATACCTTGAACTTGTGACACTGCCATAGGAATAGGAGCTTAAACGATATTTAGTTCTTTTAATCCACAATAAAGTAGTGGTATTAAAAAATCCGTTCCATTACTCAGATATTTAAATTTGTCAATTGAGCAATCGAGTTCAAAGAAAAATAAGTCTTTCCAACAAATTAGAATTTCTAATTATTCACAACAAGATGGTGTAAACCTTCAATATTTAGCTTAATTCAAAGTTTGAAATATCTTAGAAAAGATACTGATTAGAAAATCAGAGTTTATGGTAAAGACTTAATTTCTTTCAATCTAAAACAAAGTTGAGAAATTTGGCTCTGAATTCCAGGATATAATTTATGCTACTGTCAGAAAAGAAATATACTTGACTCTAAATATAAATGCTGAGTTGGTAACCTAAAACCTTCTAAAGGAACTGACTTTTTGCCAAAACTCAAATTTTCTAATCCATAGATCTTTGCAACCTAATGGAATAAAGCTTAGATATTTCAAACTTAGATTATCTGATCTAACAAACAATCAGTTCCTTTCTAGAGAACTTGGAGGTATACATTGCTGGCTGGGGCCGAATGTCATCAGATTGCACTACCAATGAATATGGTCCAGTTAGAAACCTGAAGTGCATGTTTCCATTTAACTATAGAGGATATGAGAATTTTGGATGTTCTAACTCCAGGAGTCCAAGTTCACAATTACAACTTTGCAATGACTTTAGACAGTAAGATTTATACAAACAAGATCAATCATCTGTATAATAAAGCTCTTAAATCATATATATATATATATAAATGTCAACTATAGCTGGCCAAACAGCTGAACCAAATGGCTGTCATTTTTTTAGGTCCAGGGTAACAAAGGCTAAACAAATATTTTGATTTCTTTTTCTCCAAAAATCTTTTTTTTCAAAAATTGACTTTTTTAAAATCAAAACTGTTTTAAAATTCCACGGGCAACACTTCAGCTAGATGATTCATATTACTAAAGTTTTCAAATATCACAAAAGAGTTATTTTAGAGTTTTGTTCTCTTTCTTTGCATAAAAGGCATAAGTGGTAGGTTATCTATTCTGCTTTTTTTATAAAGAATTGGTATTTTATCAAATAACACTCTTATTTAGTACATATAAATATCTTAGAGCTCTTGCAATTTTCTGTTTAAAAGATTAAAAATATTTAAAAATTAATCATTAGGGGTTTAATATTTCCAAAACTAAGGATTTAGATTTGAGAGTTAAGATATTCTCAGTTAACAAGTTGTTTCGTTAATCATAAAATATAGTCAATTTTTAGAGCCATGGCTGCTGAATATCCAGAATCCCTTGGTTCCAGTATTGTTATATTAGAAGGAACAAGGAAAACTCGCTGTTTTTCATTCTCTATAGGAGATTCTGGCTGGTGTCAGGTAGGAATACAGATGGCCATGGTTTTCGTGAATACATAAAATTTTTCGCAAGGGATGGCGTCATTCAGAAAAATTTACAGTGGATGAAGGAAGTGGATTGGATTGTTAATGATCGTTTGCATTTTATTGATCAGTCTGACCTAAAGAGAAATTTCTAAATCATTCGTTTGAACAAACTTGAAAAATAAATAATAAATTATTCAAATATTTTGATTTGATTAAAAAATTGCAGGGAATTGCAACTGATGATCAATTTGATGATAACTGGGGATGGTGCCAACACTCATGTTCCCTACATAAGGGTAAATTATTAAGTTTTTTTCTAAATTTTTACAAGAAACTTGATCCTGTCTAGATTCTACTATGAGATTACCTAAAATACTTCAAGAGACAAGATTACAGGTATTTGCTTTTTAGTGACTTATCACCAACATTACAGAAAAATGATTCCCCAAACAGCTAGATGTTAAGTTACCCATCTGTCCCTTGGGACAATAAGGTAAAATTGAGTTGTGTGATATATTTTTGGGGTAATTTGAAAATTTACTTAACCTAAAGCAATTTTTTCATGGTCTAAGCAAAATTGGTCTTGGGAACCCTTGGTAAGTAAAATTTCCTAAAGCTTCCTGTATATGAGTTCTAGATAAAAAAAAATGTCCTAGAAAGAAGGTCATTTTTCTTATAATAATTGGGGTAAAATAGCCCATATTGGCTTGGGTATTTTATCAGGGGGTTAAAAATATGATGTAACCTTTCATTTCAGATTTTACCAATGGGTGTTTGTAAGGACCTTATAACCAGAGGAAACTATAAGTTTGTTGGGATGAATGAAATGTGTGCCGGAAAGAAGAAAACTTTTCCTCCAGTCAAAGTTTGGGAGAAAATTGGAACATCATTTACATTTAGGGGAACTGAACGGAACTTCTTTGGTAACTACATTTGCAAACTGATTGCTGTTCCTGATAAAAAAGAAACCTTATAAAGAATCTGGGACCAAATTTTATGAATTTGAACTACATCGCTAAGCTATACACTGTTGGTTCAAATTTGAACCACCTATTCAAAGTTAAAGATTAAGAAAGGATTTGAATTGGTGATTCAAATTCGAACCAGGGGCAGGCAGTTCAAATTCATGAATTTCACTTCCTTAATGTTCTCCAACAGTATTTGATTTGATTGTGCTCTTTAGGACTCAATGATGATGGAAAATACCCGTATAGTTATTATATCTCCGGATCAGACTCCTGTAATGGTGACAGTGGTGGTCCAGTTTACAGATGGATCAATGGGGTTCCTATACTGGTGGCTGTGGTCTCTAGGTATACATTAAGAATTTGATTCAACAAAAAAGTGATAGTTTTAATCATGAATCAGATTTTTCAGTGTTAATTAGTTTCAAATTTTGTTAGTTAATGTAAAACATGCACTGATCAGATGATGATTCTACACAGCACTCAAATATCCTTAATTAAAGTAGACTTAGAATTGATCAAAGTTATTGCCCAAGAATGGCATTACTTCTTAAAAGTAATATTATAGATTTTCTGTAACAGAAAAAAAATGTAAAAAAATGTGCTTTTTAGGGGATTTGGGTCTGGAAATATGGATGGGTGTGCTGAGTTAAACTTCCCCGGTGTTTATACTAGGGTTGCCAAGTTCTTAGATTGGATACAAGCTGCAGCAGCTGATGGATATTGTTAGCAATTATGATGAATATTGTTAGCAATTATAATGGATATTGTTAGCAATTGTGATGGATATTGTTAGCAATTTTAATGTGTTTTTTACGTCTTAAAAAGCCTTTATGCTTAATTTAAAGTGTCCCTCCATGCAAAGAAAGCAATGATGCCTGATGTACAAGTTTGAATAAGATATCCATGTTTTGTCTATTTAAACTGTTTATTTTCATTTCTCTGTAAAAGTCATTTGCACATTTCCTATACTTATAAGAAGAAATGGGGAAATTATCAGAAATAGAAACTACAGTTTCTTTAGATTAAAGTTTAAGGGTTTAAGTCAGAAATTGGCATCTTTGCACGGATCTGGTCACTTGAAATTATGCTGACAGTCCCTTTAACTGTAAAAATTACCAGATATGGTTAAAATCAATGTGATAAATTTCTTTAAAAAAAACTTTGGATATTTTTTGTTCTTAATGTTCTCTATGATTTTAAATGACTGTACAGTGGACAACTATCAATATCACAGTTGTAAGCATTTTAAATTTGCTGTGGTGTTTTATTTTGAATGGTACAAGTTGCCTTGAATAGTGTTTTCTAAACATTTATGGTTTTTTGGCTTTTAGGAGTCTCAATAAAATCTTACACAATCTAACATTAATTAAAACTTTAGTTTTTTAAAATATGCTTTTATAATATTGTGCCAAAAAGATCACTCTGACAGAAGATATAATTGAGAATAAATGTTAGATAATAATTTAGCATCTTTAAAAAGCACACACTTTTGAAATATCGTAAACTTCTCAGGTTTTTTTTGGAGTCTCAATCCTGCAAGCCAAACCCCTTAATGTTTGAAAGATTTAAAATTTAAGTGTTCAATTCATTTAAGCTCATTTACATGGTTAATCATTCCAAAAGCCTAATTTTTTATTTTGTTTTGAAGATCAAGTTACACAACAAAGTTAATTCAGATAAATGTCATATTTATCTAAAAGACTCTTTAAAAAGCCATTTAAAATTGCCCTATTATCAGTAAACTAATTCCTCTTTGATGTTCACAAATTTCAAAGGGCTAAAAGTTAAAATTTAACGGAAAATTAATTTTTTTATCTTTAAACTTCATTTAAAAAAGCCACCTTATTTAGATTCCCAAGTTCACAAATTATTGATTCACTGACTTTAAAAAATCAACTATATATGAATGCAATGTCATGAAAAATGGTTGTAATTTCTGAATGATATGTTTGGAATAAAATCGATTTTTTTACGATCCGAGTTGAATATTGCAACTTTTAAATTTGTATTGACGCTACGTTCTTCGGTATGAGTGTTTTTAACAATTTTCTCCTTATAGACATAACAGATAGAAGTAAGAATAGTAGCAATCACCATTGAATATAATTTGGTGTAAGCCTTTGCCCCCTTTCATTTTTGCAAACATTCCCTTTAATAGAATCCCTAAAATTAAAAAACAACCAAATACATTAAAAATGATGATATACCAAATTTTAAAAAAATGCTTGTACTACACATGTAAATCAAGTATACACCCTACTAATTGTTATATTGAAGCATTTAGTTAAAAACGGAAACTCTACACCACAACAATATCATCAGATTTAAAACTAAAATGAAGTTTGATGCTTGGATTCATTTCATTTGTTTTTTACTCAATCTTTCAATGTTTTCAAGGTTAGTAATTTGAGCAAAGGATCCCAAGAAATCTTTAATTTTTAATGTTTGTTTGACATTTTAAAGTTTATGAATAAGAGACTTTTTACAGCTTTCTAAGACCAAGTTTATTGCTTTATTAACATTAATTTAGGGTGAAAAAATGTATTATTTAATTTTCGAAAATTATTTTCTATTCAGTATGTTTTTAGTGTAATGGCTGAAAACGAGTTGACAAAGCAAATGTGTCAATGTTCAATGGCTCAAGTGAGTTTATTTTGTTTTTTCAAACAAATGATGATATTAATAGATAAATTGAGAAAAAAAACACATTATGGATTTAATTACAATTAGTTGAAGCAGTATTAAAATTACAAATCAGCTGATGTTGTTTAGCCTGAAATTAATGCAGAATTTGAAGCAAGAGGAAGAAGACGCTTTAAACGTAGTGAAACTAATTCTACAACTGAAACAAATTCAACTAGTTCAGAGAATGAATTAAGTGAATCCATAGCTTCAAGTGGATGTAAGTATGTTCATGTGTTAATGCTGAAAATGTTGGAATTTTATTGTGATTTTATGTCTGTAATCTGTAGGCCAACCCCCAACTTTAACCATAATTGCCATTTTTCTGGGATAGGTTATGGGGTAGAGTAATGGGGTGAGGTGTAGAGTGTGTGACACCATTTCTTGTTAGATCACTAAAGTTGAGCACAGCTAGTAACTGGATTTGTGTTTAGATTGGTGTTCACAGGTTTATTTCCTGTATTCCAAACAAACTTGTGATTTCAAAAAACATCTGAAGCTGACATCTGATTAAGACGGATGTAGAAGGACGGAGGGGCGGCTGTCAACAACTCTCGCAGCAAAAGGGTGCATGCTTTCTACTCAACAGAAAAGAAACTTTATATGGATTGATCCAAGTGAATGATGAAGAAGAGAGAAATGGTTGACAAGCTGGGAGAGTCTACGGTTGCCAGCTATAGGTACCTGGGGGTATCCAATCCGGTCTTACACACCAAAGGAAGCAATGAGTGTGATGTTTCCTATCTATATGGCACCCAGGCCTCAATTCAGTATATCAGAAGAATTCCTACATTCTATTATTATCAGGCCTAAGAAGCCCTTAGGCAGCTGAAATCTTGTGGACCCTCTTCTCAGTATGAATGAAGCATGGATGGAGGAATGTGCTGCCAGATTACCATCCCTGGTAGATCAATATAAACCCAGACAACACCAAACTTTCACTATAAAAAAATTCTGAGATTTGAACGTAACAACCCAATCATGTCCTGGGGACAAAAAATCTCTTTTAAAAGATATATGTACGCACATTATGAAAAGTAGGAGTGTATTTAAAAATGAGTTAAAATATATCTACAGGAATCAAAAATTTATTTTGTTCTTCAAAAGAGAAAAAAAGTTCAGAACAATGTATGGTCCAGACGGAAGATTTGTGTCATAAATTAATAATAGATAATGCCCTTACATGTTTAAAAATATTACCTATGGTAAACAATTTTTGCTTGTTATAAGTTTGCACTAATCTACCTATGTTTAGCTAGTACTGACTACAGAATAGTTGGTGGATATGATGTGAGTAAAAACAAACCCTGGATTGCTAAGCTCTGGGTTGTCAAGTCTCAAGAACTTTGTGGAGCAACAGTAATCAATAAAAGGTAAATAAGCTAATAACATTTTTATGTTTAAAGAATACCAGGTCATTTTCCCTCTTGCGTTGCATTAGTCTGATGACGCTTACAAAAAATTGATTTTGTCAGAAGAAATCATCATCTTTAGAATCCTATCTCATTTATAGATACTCCCACATATTCATTGAAGAGTGACACTTTTAACTGGAGCCCCAAGATGAGACTCCAAGCTCAAAGGGGTCTGCTATGAAAATGTTGGGATCTCCAATAAATATATGAGGGTCTCCAATGGTAATCTTGGTGTCCTCAATGCAAATCTGGAAGACTCCAATGAAAATTTAAGTGTCTCTTATGACTGATAAGCTTGCAGATGGGGAGTTCGAAAGAATTAGAATTTTGCTGATAATTCAAATTTTGCCAATAGTTTTTTAATGTTGGAAAAAATTAACAAATATAAATTTTAATGCTTCAAAATTTTCAGGCCGTTAAATTGATATATTAAAGGTACTTGCTGACTGCTGCACATTGTGTCTGCCACTCTTTAAAATGCATTGAGGGGAAACCTCAATATGATGCTAAAGCAGAATTCAAAGGTAACTTTAAGTAATTTTAATCAGTGCTTATGATTCATTTCATCTTGACAATGATCCAGACCCAGATCCAGATCCTGGATATTTACTGTATCCATATATTTTTGTGGATCAGGATCCATGAAGCCAAAATGTTGCGGATCCTAATGACTGCTTTTAATTCATCCATATTCGTGTAATATATAACTAATTTAAATTGTTTAGCATATCTTGGCATCAACAAAAATCCTGTCAAAATAGATAGCTCAGATGTAAAAGGTTGGTGATTCTTTTCCTTTTTTGGAAAACTAATAAACCTCTCTTTAAAAATTTTTTTTTTTTTTATTTAATAAATCTCAAACTGTCTTGTTCTTGAAAATCCATTTTTTCATCAGGTAATCCCCAGTATGAATATGGAATTGAAGAAATAAAATCCCATCCTCAATATGCAGAGGTAAAGATTAAGTACTTAAAGGGACAGTAAGCATATTTTCAAGCAACCCTCCATGCAAAGATGGCAATGCCAGATTCAAAACTGTACTCTATGTCTGATCAAGTATAAATTAGATATTAATGTTTATAATTTTTTTTAACTGATTATTTAGAATTATGGTTTCTCTTCAAAAGTGACTTGCGGAAAAGCATGTAAGAATAATAAGAATACTAGAAGTATTAAGGGTACCAGAAGTACCATGGTGAATCTGGCATTGCCATCTTGGTATGGAGGGTCATTTGAAATCAAACTTACATTCCATGTAAAAAAAACCAAATTTGATATTCAGTATTGATATATTTATGTTTTAGCTAACATATGATATTGCTTTGGTAAAACTTGATCGAGACATAGTGTTTGTTCCTAATGTACTTGAACCTATTTGTTTACCAACTGCAGATGATAAGTCTGATACAGTAACTAGCGAGGGTAAGAATAGCCATTTAAGAAAAGTGTAAATCAAAGTTTAAACCTCATAGGCTTTACATCTCTTTTTGAACTTTTTCTTTTTGTTGTTTTCTTTTATCTGTAAATATTTTTCCTTGGTTTTTGACTTTTTTTACAGATTTTTCTTGTTTAATTGCATGATGGACTTTCAAATTTAAAAATCTAGACCTGCCAATTTATATAATTGATGTTGTTTAGGTAAGCTGGAGATATATATAGCAGGATGGGGTAGAATGTCAGCTGATTGTGTAACTGATGAGTTTGGTCCAGTTAAAAACTTGAAATGTAAATTTCCCTTTAATTACAAAGGGGAAGACAATGTGAGATGTTCAACCTCCAGAAGTCCAAGTTCTAAAGTGGATCAGTGCAAAGATTTCCGAAAGTAATAATTTGTTAAAAACCTTTTGACCAACATTACCAACCCATAGGGCAATTAAATGAAATAACTACCTTCTTTGCAAAGCTTTTGTGAAAAAATCAAAAGACAATAACATTGTGTACAAGTACTTTTTGGGAAAATTAGAAATTTTACTTAACCACGACTACCCATGGCCCAACGCTGTGCTTTGGATGATTTATAGGGAAATAGTTATAAATAATCAATTAAATATATTGTATAAATTGCATCAACTTTTTTAAGAGCGATGAAGGATGAGTATCCTGAAACTCCTGGGACTAGTATTATTGTAAAGGATGGTGATAAAAAGATACAATGCTATTCTTACTCTAAGGGAGAGGATGGATGGTGCCAGGTATATTCAATTAATCAAGAACAATCCAGTGCCGGATTTAATGAATTCAAAATGTCACTGAACTACTTACCACCAGTTCAAATCCTTTTACAACAGTAATTCAAGTTTGAACCATCAGTTGGTAGTAAAGCAACCTAGATCAAATAAATCAAATTCGATCCCAGAATAAAATTCATAAAAACCAATGCTCTTAACTTGTATTCCATGTCATTCATCACTTAAGGGGCTATGATATACACTCAAAACTAAATTACTAAATCATAAAAATCACTTATATTGCAGTTATCTACAACTTTTGTTGCCAAATAAGTGATTTTTTGTTCAGTACAAATGATTTTTGTGGTTTATTTAGCAGATATTCAACTTTTGCTGCCTAATAAGCGATTATTTGTTAAATATAAACGTTTTTTATCGCTTATGTATCAGCTATCAAACTTTTTCTACCAAATAAGCAATTGTATTTTCTTTGTAATTTAGATTGAAAAGATTAAACCGATGAAACCTCATAGTCCCTGGGAGAAACGAATTTAGCTGATACCATCTATATATTTTGATTGACTATTTGTTTGTTTGTTTGTAACCAATAAATGTCAGAACAGCTGCGCTGATCTAGCCCAAATTTTGCAAGACCTAATATGACCCCAGGGATGGTTTATCAATGCTCAAAAATATTTCATAATAAAATTTTAAAAAGGAAAGAAAAAAATGTGAATCCTCAAAAAAGAAATATTGTGTTACTGAAGAGAAAACAATGAAAAATAAAAGTTAAATTTCTTAGTTCATTTAAAAGTTCTAAGTTATAAAATTGATTTATATTAGGGTATTAACACAGATGATGAATTTGATGATAACTGGGGCTGGTGCCAACCATCATGCAAACTTCATAAAGGCAAAACCATTGATGATTTAATTAAATTAGGTTAAATCAATAAAATGTTAAAATATCATTTTTTCAGATTCAACTGAAAGATTGGCAACAGTGCTTCAGGAGACAAGACTAGAGGTAACATTTACAGAAATAAAAAATGAAGAATGCAAATATGAGAATTCCCTTATTAACAACGGTAACCTGTAAACTTTGTCAGATCAAGTATGAACTGTTTATTTTCAATTGTGGGTTCTCTATAAAATGTACCCGCGCATTTCTTCTGCAGGAAAACATGAAGGAATCATCAGATTTAAACACTTTTAAACAGAGAAAAACGACAAAATCTTCCCCATTATCAATCAGATAAAGGTTTCAAGGATACTGTATTTGAACCTGGCATTGCCATCTTAGCATGGAGGGCCACTTAAAATTATGCTTACAGTCCCTTTAAAACCATTTTTATTCCTAGTAGCTGAACTTGTTTTTGCCACAAGAAAACTTTATGAATCTACACCATGTAGTTTTAGGTATTACCTATGGCTGTTTGCAAGGATCTTATTACCAAAGGCAGTTACAAGTTTGTTGGGAAAAATGAAATGTGTGCTGGGAAGAAGAAAACCTTCCCAACTGTAAAAGTTTGGGAGAAAGCCGGAGAATCATATAATTTAGCTGGAACAGAGCAAAATTTCTATGGTAAGGAAGATAATTAATACTTTAATTAAAGGGAGTGTAAGCAAAATTTCTATGGTAAGAAAGATAATTAATACATTAATTAAAGGGACTGTAAGCAAAATTTCTATGGTAAGGAAGATAATTAATACTTTAATTAAATGAACTGTAAGTGTAATTTCTGTGGTAAGGAAGATCAGAAGGTCTAACCTAGCCTTTAGGAAGTTGCTGCTTGAGAAATTACACATTTAAGATAGTACCTAACATGTTAGAACCATAGACATTCTTAAAAACAAATATTGTTTAGGACTCAATGATGATGGAAAATACCCGTATAGTTATTATATCTCCGGATCAGACTCCTGTAATGGTGACAGTGGTGGTCCAGTTTACAGATGGATCAATGGGGTTCCTACACTGGTGGCTGTGGTCTCTAGGTATACTGTTTTAGATTACACTACTCATTAAGGTAACATGGAAATACAACCTGTCATATTCACATTCACAATTTTCAGAGTACATCCAATAGCACTTTGGCTCAACTGCCAGAGATGGACAATATTCTTTTTAGAATTTTTAAAGAAAAGTCACCACAAGACTCTGAGAATAAATTCAAGATCTTTATTTAAAAAAATGTTTTTCTATGAAACTATGGTCAATTTTTGAATTATAGATGAATATGAATAATATCTATGAAAATTAGGTTTTCAGGACACTTCGTACCTTGTTTAACAGTAACAATTTTAGCAGATTACTGTTGCTCTTCAAGCTGCCATTTATTGTAAGACTAACAAACTTACTAACATTTAGGATATTTCTGTTTTCAAAACTAATAATCGTCAACATTTTTTCCTAGTCAAAATATTTCAAATTTGATCTTCAAGAAACCTACCCCTAGCCTCCTGGTCATGTGAGTTTTTCACAGTAAATTAGGCCTAATGGGTTCAGCCGTTTTGACGTTTATTCTACACAAACAGTCAGACTATCAAAGAACTTATATAGATGAAAATTAACTTGAAATAAAGTTTAAATAAAAAAAGGAATTTAACAAAATTATATTTCATTATCTCTATTCCAGGGGTTTTGGATCTGGAGAGATGAACGGGTGTGCTGAGTTAAATTTCCCTGGTGTTTATACTAGGGTTGCCAAGTTCTTAGATTGGATTCAAGGACAGGCAGCAGACGGATACTGTTAATAGACAGTTTATGTACAATGTACATTAGCATTGTACATAACATTGGTTTAAATAATTGCAATAATTTAATTCATGATATAATTTTGTATAAATTTTTGTACAATTTTTTAAATCATTGTAATTGTAATAAATTAAAGTAAGCATTTTTTCAATCGTTGATGTCAGTGAAAATTCAATTGTATGTTATATGCCTTGTTATGAAAAAAAAACTTTCCATTTATTATTGTTTCCTTTCATTGCTATTTTTTTATTTTATATTTCTACAAATGGACCAGTCCAGTCTACGTCCTGATGATGATGATGATGATTATTTCTAACTTTAAAATTTTTATAAGGGAAAAAGCAAGAAACAGGTTAAGAATTAGATCTATATATATAGATATATATATATATACGCATGTATAAAAATAAACAAAAGTTTTCACAATGCACGCTCTTATAAGTATAACTTCGAAATTTGTAATTTAACAGTTCTGAGATTGGTTTCAGTAAGTATTTGAGATGATAAAAATGACAAATTAATCTAGAACATTTTGTCGAACATTTATAAATCGAAAAAGGACTTTTCGTCTGAAGTAAAATAATGAAATAAACTCATACTTTTCATCCTATTAAAAAGAGGTGGTAGAGGCAATAATTTTATATTTACTATTGATTATTTAGTTTTTAATTATGAAGAATCTTTTTTATTTTATTTTACAGAAAAATGTTTTAAATGTATGTTTTAAACCTCGACCTTGTTTGCTCTATAACTTGCTTAGGTCTGCATGATTCTAGGCAAACAACCAAAATAAACATAAAACTGAGAATTCAGCTAAATTTGACATTATTTATTCCAAACACCTTTGCCCACAGACGTCAAAGATTTTTATTTTGTAGCATTGCTCCACATTTTAATATATTTAGAGAAGATACAGAGGGCCAAAAAACATCAAACTCCAAAAGGAAAGGGAGGCCGGAAATAAGTGAGAAAAAAATTTAGGTTTTCAAATTGAAAAAAAATAGAAAAGAGATAGTATCATTAATGGAAAAGAACAACGAAAAAATGGAAAAGAGAAAGCGTTAAATATTTAGAGAAATGGAAAGAGAAAGCGTTAAATATTTAGAGAAATGGAAAAGAGAAAGCGTTAAATATTTAGAAAAATGGAAAAGAGAAAGCGTTAAATATTTAGAAAAATGGAAAAGAGAAAGTGTTAAGTATTTAGAAAAATGGAAACGAGAAAGCGTTAAATATTTAGAAAAATGGAATGGTTGGAATAGATGGAGAAAAAAGGAAGATAAATTACTGCACATGAGCTAGGGAGGGAAAGAGAGAATGGAAAAAAGGAATGTGAAGTAGCGGAATGGAACAGAGAGAAAAAGTAAGAGAGAGAGTTTAGAAAGTAGAGGTGGGGAAAGAAGGGAGGAAAGCAATATAATGTAGATATATGGTAGATGAGGGGATAAGATAAAGTAAATAGAATATATTTTATTGCTAAAAATATACATAACAGTTACAATGTTACAGGCAAAAAATGTTCAACTATTAATATATTGTTTACATGTATATGTATATTATAGCAACAAGGTGGAGATTAGTTAAACTAGAAAGGGGATGAAGAAAATAATGTAAAGTGTGGAAATGGAAAAGAAAGACAAAAAGTAAAATAGAGAATTTAGAAAATAGAAGGGAGGAAAGGAATTGATAATTTAAAAGAGGAGAGAAAGGGGAAGGGAAGGGAGAAAAATGTAAGGTAAAAGAAAGGAGAAGGAAGGGGGTGAAAGAAAGAGAATGTTTATTTGTAGAAAACAGGGGAATAGAAAGGAAAAGGGGGAAGGGAGAAAAGGAAAAGGGGAATGATTGGAGAAGATTGGATAAGGAGGAAGAAAGGGAAAGGGGGAAAGGTAGGAAAAGGGGAAGGGGAAGGATCAGGGGGGCAACGAAAGGGGAAGAGTGGAGGGGGGGGGGGTCGAGGGGGCCTGGATTTAAGAGGATTGGAAGAATCATCTACTCTATTGTCTATATATTATCACCTCATTACAAGGATGACGGGGTGCAAGCATTATCTTCAGTGATTCAGCAGTATTCATTTCAGGAGCTAGAGGTGGTAGGAGATTTATAGGAGGTTCCCAGTAGCTAGAGGTGGTAGAAGATTTATTGGAGGTTCCCAGGAGCTAGAGGTGGTAGGAGGTGTATATGTGGTTCCCAGGAGCCAGAGGTGGGGGAAGGTTTATAGGAGGTTCCCAGGAGCTAGAGGTGGAGGGAGGTTTATAGGAGGTTCCCAGGAGCTAGAGGTGGAGGAAGGTTTATAGGAGGTTTCCAGGAGCTAGAGGTGGAGGGAGGTTTATAGGAGGTTCCCAGGAGCTAGAGGTGGTAGGAGGTGTATAGGAGGTTTCCAGGAGCTAGAGGTGGTAGGAGTTTAATATGGGTTCAAAGAAGCTGGAGGTGGTAGGAGGTTTATAGGAGGTTCGCAGGAACTACAGGTGGTAGGAGGTTTATAGGAGGTTCCCAGGAGCTAGAAATGGTAGGAGGTGTATAGGAGGTTCCCAGGAGCTAGAGGTGGTCGGAGGTTAATATGAGGTTCCCAGAAGTTGGAGGTGGTAGGAGGTTTATATGAGGTTCCAATCATCTAGGAGGTTCTAGAAAATGAGAGGTTTACTGGAAGTAGAAGGTTCCTAGGAGCTGGAAGGAAGGAGGTTTTCCAAAGGTATTGGTTCCTACATGTTGGAAGTTTCGAGAAGGTAGGAGGAACAGGGGTTCTAGGATGTATACGGAGCCAGGAGGTTTCCAGGAGGTAAAAGGTAGCTAGAGAGTAAGAGGTTTTTAGGAGATATTGTTCCAAGGAGGTAGAAGGTTGAGAGTAAGAGGTTCCTTGGAGATATGATGTTTCCTGGAGATAAAAAGTAGAGAAGAGGAGGTATACAGGAAATATATGATGTTTCAAGGAGGTAGAAAATACAGAATAGGAGGTTCCCAGGAGATAGATATTTCAGAATAGGAGGTTTCCAAGAGATATGACGTTCCCAGGAGGTAGAAGATTGAGAGAAGAAGGTTCCCAGGAGAAAAGAGGAACATAGGTTCCAGGATTTCGAAGGTTGATAGTAGGAGGTGTCTTGGAGATATTGTTCACGGAAGGTAGAAGGTTCAGAATGTATAGGAGATTTGCAGGAGAGATATGATGCTCCCAGGTAGAAAGTAGAAAGTTTCAACGTTTTCAGAGAATAGTTGGAACTTGAATAAAAAAAATCTTTTAAAATTTTTCTTTTGCTTAATTTCGTTCTTTCATGTACAGTGCATTATCTATTTACCCTTTAACCAAACCCCCCGGGTTTTGTGATCTGACCCTTTAACCCCACGTGACCCTGTGTTCGGCTGATAAAGGATTGCATGGTTGTTTATGAATAGACATCTTTTATATCAAATTCTCAATTAAAAGAACATTGTAACCCGGGTCTCCGACTTATAACCTAGTTCTCATGGGCTCCACTTCAGGAATCTACCTAAATCTAGAACCAGGTGTGCATTTAGTAATCTACCTATTTTTAGCACCAGACTGGGAAGAAATAAGCAACCGTTCAATGTTATCATTGATTAAAAAAATCAATAAAATTTCGGTGAAATCTAGGTGTCCACCATTACTGGTTGTGTGTTGCTGTGAAGGGAGAGGGTAGGTAAACTGAAACCATGTATACAAAGCCCACTAATTATATGTTTTATTGTAAAGCTAGATTTTTGTCTAATAGGCTCAGGAATTTGCTTCCCTTAAAATAAGCTTTGAGAGAAACTGGGGTTTTAAGGGGTTGGAGAAACCACAGAAATGAAAATTTTTAGAAACAATTTTACTAAAAGGTTTCGATTCTTTTCAGTCCTTTAAATCGAATTTAGAAATCTTTTCCGCAAACTGTTTTTGCAAACTTTTATTCTATTTAATTAAACCCAAAATATTTGGTAAATTAAAGAAAGTGAAAATGATGAAAACTAATTTATTTTTAATGTGACCTGAAGTTAGTAATTTACGGAATAATTTAGTATTTCTTCGATACACTGTGGTGGGTTTTACCCTGTAGGAATAAATCTAATTCAAGGATCAAGCATTGATCCTTCACGCACATTAGATATCGAGCTCCTGATCAAGCATTGATCCTTCACGCACATTAGATATCGAGATCCTGATCAAGCGTTTAAAATAAATAAAAAACATACAAAAGTTGAGATTATTTGAAAAAAATTTATTAACTTTTGATTTCATTGTGTATACATGCATAAACAACTCAAAAATAATAATAGAAAATTTGCACAAACACTTTAATTTCCAAGAAGTTAAAATTAAAATATAAGAAAATGTGTGCAGTAGTCTCCTTTGTCGGAAACTATTAAAAGTTTTCAATATATCTGTTCTTCATTTTATTCATTCTAATATTTATGTTTTTAAAGTCATTAAAGGGACTAACAACGTTATTTTAAGTGACCTTCTCTTCACAACGGTCCTTTAATCTGATTTGTATGATCAATAATGAATGATATATCCTATTTTTCAATGTAAAACTGGGTTGTTTCAATCGTGGTTTCTCTGTAAAAGTGTCTTGCGGATTTCTAGGAGCAGGGCCAATGGAAGGATAATGTCAAAATTCAACACTTGTCAAGATAGAAAACTGACAATGAATTCCTCCTTGTTATTCGGATACAGGTTTTAACAGTACCGTTGTCAATCAGACATACAATTCTTTCCATGCAGGGTCACCTGAAAAAACGGGTCTTACAGTCCCTTTAAATTCGAATGAAGCAAAATTTTACTGCAAAAAAACCTATCCATAGTTATTACCTTTTTTCGAGTTTCTATCTTTCCAGATTGATTTTTCATCAATTGTCTAGGTTAAAATATATTTATCTATTTAATTGTTACAAGTAGATTTTGCAAATTATTTCATTTTGATAATTCATAAAATTTGTAAAAGCTGGATCATTTTGTTTATATCAATTAAAATTTCAAAAAATCAACATTTAACAATCTCGTTTCTCCTTTTTGTTCATCTCTCAATTATATTTATATATTTGAAAAGCCCATTGAAAAATAGATGTGATAACATGTTTCACATGTAAATATTTGCAAAAATTCAGAATAACTATTTTTGAACATTTTTTTAACGTACTTTTTGAACTTTTCATAATCCTCATTTGCACCCTAGCCATTAAAGTTAGAGGTATAATTTCATTTTAAGAATTACATGTATCACACTCCCCTATCTCAACTCTAAGGAAAAATCATAGGGGGGAGACCCCCCCCTAAGACAGACTTTTATCTCTTTCGGATTTCCAATCTCGCTGTCCTGTCTTTTTTTATATTTTTTCCATTTCTTTAAATATCTCATTATTTTTTCTTAAATTTAAATTTTTTTAAACTTTTGATTTTCACCTAATATATTTTCCCAGTCTGTCTGTCTCAAAAAAAAACTTGGATCATCAGACAGGATCTCAGATCAGATCATAAGAAGTAGAGATTGTGGACTCAATTTCATTACGTTTACAGATTTAAAGGGATATTCGATTCACAATGATACGGGATATCCCTGAAAGCCTTTCCCTGTTTAAATGTTCGATCACTCCTGAAATTACAATTCTTTCAATTTCTTTAATCATCCAAATATAATATAATTGCACAAAGGCGCGCGCTTGTACCATGATTCTTTAAAGCCTGGAGCACTTTCTTGATAAAGAATAGGATCTTATCAGACAAAAACACTAAAAATGCATTTTTCCATCTCTGCAATTCTGGAATAAAATTTAAAAGATCTTACAAGAGATATATACATATATAAGAGATATATACATATACAAGAGATATATACATATATAAGAGATATATACATATATAAGAGATATATACATATATAAGAGATATATACATATATAAGANCCCCCCACGTCATACTAAAGATAAACAGAACTAACGATTGAAATCTTTCTCACCATAAACTACTCTTTCTCAAGAGCAATTGAGAAAAAAGAAATGTTTTGCCGGGTAAAATGCGTGCGTTTACTCAAAACTAGAGAAGCTACGAGGTCACAAAGCTGTACCATAAATGATTAGAAAAGGTTTATAAAGCCACCTCTGTATTTGAGAGAAATACAACTGAAATACAAAAGTATGCATAAAAAGTCCTAGAACACAATTTGTTTGTGAAGATTTAGGTGTGTTCTTTAAGTGGAGAATACGGGAGAGAGATTTTGCTTTAATTTCCATCCATAAAACATAAACAGATTGTTATAAAAGGAAGGAGAAATTTTTATAAAATTTGTTGAAAATATAATTCCCTGGATTGTTGTGAGCTAAAGTCAGGTTTAGTCCTCAAGAATTTCAAGTCGGCATAGTTCCTAGGATTCAATAGAGCAAAGGAACTCAATTCAAACACACAAAAGATCTCATCAAAACCCTCTCCTGTTCAATTCTATCCATTCTATTCCATTTTATCACATCCTCCTCTCTACCCCCCCTCATTTTCTATCCGATTCTAATCTATTCTGCCAGATTTAAATCCTATTCTTCAGGCTCTTAATTTGCATAGAGCTGCGGGTTGTACCGGACACAAGGTATTATTGAGTTCCGTTCTTATCCAGGTTGGACAGACAGTCCTAGTCAATATCTCTCTCTCTCTCTGTCTATCTGTCTGTCTCTGTGTACGGTTTGAGGGTAAGGTTTGATGAAACGGATGAGTTTACGCCAATAGGAGCGGAGAGAGTGAGCACTTGAGCAAGGATGAAAAGCTCAGCGCTGCTGCGTAGAATGATTCCGCCCGGCACTCCGTAGAACCTCAGAGAAAGGTTGGTGGTAGAAAACCTGAAGATTTCAGTCAACAGGTTCCTCCCGACATGGAAACAAGTCCGAGCATTCATTCTCTTCTCTCGGCACAACGCCAGCTACTGGAGCTACAAGCTCGGTATGCAGCTCTGTACCAGGAGCAAAATAAAGGAAACTTAAACCAAGGCCGTGTTCCCGGCATGGTTGGGGGTTCAAAGCCAAAAGTTGCAACCCCTGATGTTGTGAACAAGATCGAGTTTTACAAGAAGGAGAACCCGACGATCTTCGCTTGGGAGATCAGAGAGAGATTGATCTCTGAGGGAGTGTGTAAGAACAGCACAGCTCCGAGTGTAAGCTCCATCAACAGGATTATCAGAAACCGAGCAGCAGAAAGATCAGCTCGGGATTACTCCAGGTTTTCTCTTCCCTGGATTCCTGCTCTTTACCAGCCCACTCACCGGTTTCCTTTCTCCACACCCTTCTCCAGCCCTCTTCATATTCCATCCTCTCTCCACACCCCTTCTCCCCTCCATACTCCCTCCCCACCCCTCAAAGAAGAATCCTACTCCGATGATGAAGGAATCCAGTTTAAGAGATCTAAAAGTAGTTTCGACACTGAGCAACTCTCAATACTGGAGACAGGGTTTAAGGAGTCCCACTACCCTGATCTAGATGCAAGGGAACATATGGCTGAAGCTACAGGACTTTCTGAACCAAGGATACAGGTATAATAACACTAATAATAATGATTAATATTATAAAATTTCTAAAAATCATTGAAATTTTTGTAATTATTAATAATAAATATCAATAATGAATTAATAAAGGTCTGGTTCTCTAACAGGCGAGCCAAATGGAGGAGGAATCAGCGGACGGAGCTTTTTCGGCCATTCGTCGACACCAAACCAAACCAATTTCAATCCAAACCAAACCAGTTTCAAACCAAACCAAACCAGTTTCCCTTCGAGACGAAACCAAACTTTTTCCAGTTAAACCCTTTCGTCCCTGGACTGATGCTAACTGAAGCGGACACCATGGACTGGCATCGTCCCTGTCCGTCCAGTCCAATGTATCCTCCTAGTCCCTCCAGTCCCATCTCTACTGATAGTCCCCCTGTGTCCCCGGGCCCAGAAAGTGTTCTAGATTTGTCCAAAAAGTAATTAATTAATTTTAATTAACTCATTGAGTTTGATATTTTGTACAGTATGATAATTCGTTAATAAATATTTATGTTTTGTGTAATTTAAGTTTAAGTTAATAAATAACGAAAGAACAACATTTAATTTAATTGATTTCAAGATACCAAAAGATCTTCATTTTTCATATTTATATCAGAGTGTTGAATGCACTAAAAAAGAATTCTTAATATCTATATTTTACCCATAGAGAATAGAATATATAGAGAGGAATTTAATGGAAAAAAGTGTAAATCGGCCATTTTGTTGTACTGTTTCCATACTGCAGAGCCCAAAACTTAAGACAGGGTATCGTTATGAAAACCAGTTTTAAAACCCGGGTATCACGAATGGGGGTAGGCAGTTTTGTGAATATCAATATTTTTGTAATGAAATATTTTTTTTTCAGTTTGTTTATAATTTTTATTTTTTTCGTATCTCTTAAATCAAAATCTACACAAATGTTAGGATCCCAAAAAGGAAACTCGGGAGTACTGCGATGTTTGAATTGTACTGCAATGTTTAAAGTGTACTGCAATGTTTAAAGTGTAAAACAATGTTTGAAGTGTACTGCAATGTTTAAAGTGTACTGCAATGTTTAAAGTGTACTCTAATATTTAAAGTGTACTGCAATGTTTAAAGTGTGCTGCAATGTTTAAAGTATACTGTAATGTTTAAAGTGTACTGCAATGTTAAAGTGTACTGCAATGTTTAAAGTGTACTGCAATGTTTAAAGTGTACTGCAATGTTTAAAGTGTACTGCAATGTTTAAAGTGTACTGTAATGTTTAAAGTGTACTGCAATATTTAAAGTGTACTGCAATGTTTAAAGTGTACTGCAATGTTTAAAGTGTACTGCAATGTTTAAAGTGTACTGCAATGACAAGAAGTTAGAACAGATTGATTGACCTCTTCGTTCAGTCTTCAAACTAGAAATACAACGATTTGTAATTTGAAGCAATTAAGGCTAAACGAAAATAACGAATATTTTGATTTATGCTGGCCATTACTTTATATCGGAATAAGAAAAATGTTTGAAAAAATCCTGAATCAACTTTAATTTTTCGCATTTTTTTCAATTTTATATTTCATTTTTTATTTTGGGCTGTAGCATTCTGATAGTTTCCAGCTTTTATGGTTTTATTTTGACAGATCCAGCTTTTTCTGATCTTATTCCACTCTCGTTAGCTATAAGTATTGTGTCCTAAACTCTTTTTAGAGTTTTTTACGGCTGAATCTTAGCTTTTTCATGGAAAATATAATAAAAAATTGTGGACTGATTTTGAAAGCCCAAATTTCTCTCTCTCAGGTTTTAAAAAAGTTCAATAACCATATGTAAACAGCTCTAAAAAAAAGATTCTGCAGTTTTTTTTAATGCATAATCTTCAAAATATTCTTCCTAAGTTGTACTCATCTTGAATTTCTTCTAAGTTTTATGCATACTTTTCTATTTTAAAATTTTATTTTTACTTGATATTTCCTTATTTCATGATATTTTTCTACGTATTTATTTTATACACTTGTCTTAAATATAACGAGTCAAATGTAATAAAATTGTTTGATTAAAATTCGTTAATTGAGTTAATTACTCCAGCTTAACAATTGTTTAATCTTGTACTGGAGGAACTTAAGGGGAGTGTTCGTGTAAAATAGAAGAGAGTAGTATGAATCATAGTTAAATAAAGAATCAGTCGGCAAAGCTTATTAATCAAAAGATCAATTTATTTCAGTCTCAAATCTTGCATATTTTCCAAAATCAACTTTATTTTCTGATCCTTAACGATCGTGCTTACTAATTACCGCGTATTTTTTTCTCTCCACGCGATTTTATGGATTTAAATGAGAGATTGAAGTTTGCAAGAGCATATTCGGTCTCCTCAGCTTATTTCCAACGGAGAGAATAGACATTTTTTATTGAATGCTTATAACTCCATCGGAGGAATGGTAATTTACACTCAGCTCACTAATTACTCCACCGGAGGTTGGATACTGAGTGTTAATTAACATCCATCCGATGGAGTAATAAGTGTTATGAGTGTTAATTAGCATCCCACCGGTGGAGAAATTAGTATTCTGTGAGTTGATTACCATATAATATGTGGAGCAATTAGTGTTCTTGTGTGTAATTACCATCCCTCCGATGGAATAACTATTGTCCTGAGTGTTAATTATCATCCCTCCGATGAAATAACTAGTGTCCTGAGTGTTAATTATCATCCCTCCGATGGAATAACTAGTGTCCTGAGTGTTAAATATCATCCCTCAGATGAAGTAATTAGTGTCCTCAGTTTAAATTACCATCCCTCCAATTGAATAAAAAAAAATTTTCCTCCGGTGGTCTCCGCTCCAGCTGTTGCAAACTTCAATCTCTCTATTCAAATCGACTCCCCACTACAACCACGCCTTGTCCCCATCCAACTCCATCTACTTGGCTTAACCTACCTAACCTACATCATGAATTAATACATTTTTTCCCCTATGTCGGATTAGCGGAGTGGAGAGATTTGGTCAATTTACATTTGGTCAACTTGATAACAGTTGACTAAATGTAGTAATTGACCAAATGTAAGGTTGATAAAATGTAAAATTGACCAAATGCATGATGACCAAATGTAAATTGACCAAATGAATCCGGATTAGCAGTCACAATTAAACGTGAAAAACAACTATAAAATCATGGCATTTAAAAACTTCTTTTACTACAGAAATTTAAAAAAAAATTAATTTTATTTTCAAAAACCATCTTTTTTTGAAAAACTAACATATCCTCGTTTCGTTTTTCAGAAGTTAAATACCACAGTTCGCTAATTTTAATCCTTCCTTTTTTCTAAAAACGAATGTTTATAGTTTTGAAAAATTAAATTTTAATCAAAAAACGTAGTTTTTCTGTTCGTTTTAAAAGAGAATGCCCTTTAGACTGGTTCAAGACACTTCAGCCTCTCTTGTTGACCTGAATATCTGAAAGCACACATGTATCATAAAAGGTATAAATATAGACAAATGTTTCAATTTACTGCAGGGTGAGTCATGTCAATGCACTTTTAGTTAAAATCTGTTCTTTCGCGTCAAACTCGTAAAAGTTCAAATTTCGGCCGAGAATGTATTTTCTATTTTCAAAAATTATCAAAAAAAAAATTAATTCTCTATATACTATATCTTTGCAACCAGACGATGTAAACCTGTGATATATATATCATATATAATAAATTTATCAAAATTAATATTTTGAAGGTCTACGACATCTGGTTGCAAAGGTATCAAGATTTGAATAAAAGAAAGTGTTCAGAACCTATAGTTTAACAAATCTATGTTTTTTAAACTTCGGTTCCGTGCCAAATTATTTTCCTACTTAGATTTCAGATGAAAATTGGGGCATATTTATTAGGTTGCAAAGTCAAACCAGTAGTCCAACATATCAATTAAATTAAACCTTTACTTTTGACTATACAACTGAAAACCTAATATTGTACAAATAATTATTCTAAATAAAAGTTACATGTATTACTTTGCACCCTTTTTTCTTCTCTAATTACTATTTAAATACAAGAACTTAAATATGTGAACACTGTTGTTTGCTTTCAAAATAAGATTTTAACAAATACATTTTTCTCACGAACTACCTGTTAAAGGGACTGTACGGCCTACTGTACGCGNCTTCTGTTTTAATTCCAAATTTTTACTAATTGACAATCCTTACACCTGACGTGATTCTAATATATGTTAACCATGTTTAATTCTGATAATTCCCACATGTTTCACTGCAATAGAAATAAGGAGGTCACTTATATAGCGAAACTCCTATTGAAAATAATCAGTTTTCAAAATTACAAACATTGATATTTGATCAGAAAAGTTTCTTCATATCTTTAATTATAAAACTGTTTAATACTAATTGCGTTAATTACCATTTTTCTAAAATTATATTCTTGCATGTATACACTATACAGTATTTGAACATTATTGAATATTAATACACAGGAAATATGGATTTAATTTTGTTTATTGTTAATTGTTTACTTAAAAATAAGTTTAATACATGTAATATATTATTTACATATTTTTAAGTCAAAACTATAAAGCCAATTTGTATTGCAAAGAATATAATTTGATTAAAGTTTACAATAAACTACTCGTTATTCAAGTTTTATAATTATAATTGATGACATTGTTCTGCAATTTCCTTGACTGTAGTCATGTTGTGCAGGTCTGTACCAAAAGAGTGTGTGTAAGGAATACAGTGCGACTGGCTTTCTCATGCCAGACAAGCGCCATTTCCTTTCCCTTTATTCCTATTCCCTGGCCCAAGTAAACTAAATTAACGTAGATTGGAAGAAGGAAGGATATTTTTTTTTATTTTTTTTCTGAACAAAACTTTCTTTTTTTACTTTCTGCCATCTAAACATAGAAACTACTTGTAGTCTCCTGCAAGAAAAATTAGCATCATTCAAAAAGCATCAATTACTAAAAGATCAATAATGACATCAGGTAATAAACAATAATCTTCCCTTCATTAGAATTTAATATGATATGCATAATGTTAGTGTATAAAATTGAATTAAAAATATATTTCTTATCGTTATTAGATAAATAAGTGGATTAATTATTAGGACATTTTTCATACCCTGTAGTCAAAGGTAAAAGAAATTGTAATTTTAGAAGGATTAATGGGGTAAATAGAACTTTTTAGCAAAAGAGGGGGTACATTTGTTTTATATTAATATAGGGGGTAAACAATACTTTTTCGCACTTCGGCGAATATACTATCTTACCCCTATCTAGCCGCCCTTACTCCCCTTGCTTCCTTCATCAGTTAGGAACTTACACTTCAGGAAAAAAGTCATTTAGGACTTATTCTTGGAGGAAAAAGATCATTTGGGTACTTACTTATTCTTTGAAAAATAGATCATTTGAAACTTGATCTTGGGGAAAATAGATCATTTGGGAACTTATTCTAGAGAAAAAAGCATTTGGAAACTTATTCTTGGAAAAAAGAGCATTTAGGTCCTATTCTTAAGAAAAATAGATCATTCGGGAACTTATTCTTGAAAAAAAGATCATTTGGGAACGTATCTTGAACAAAAGAACATTTGGGAACTTATTCCTGGAAAAGGCAGATCATTTCAGACTTATTCTTGAAAAATAAGATCATTTGGGAATTTTTCTATGTACAGGTAGATCATTTGGGAACTTATTCTTGAACAAAAAAGCATTTGCAAACTTATTCTTGGAAATAAGAGCATTTAAGGTCCCATTCTTAGGAAAAATATATCATTCGGAAACTTATTCTTGAAAAAAAAGCATTTGCAAACTTATTCTTGGAAAAAAAGAGCATTTAGGTCCCATTCTTAGGAAAAGTATATCATTCGGAAACTTATTCTTGAAAAAAAAAATTTGGTAACTTATTCTTGAACAAAAGAGCATTTGGGAACTTATTCCCGGAAAAGGCAGATCATTTCAGACTTATTCTTGAAAAATAAGATCATTTGGGAACTTATTCTTAGAACTGGTAGATCAGTTGGAACTGACTTATTTTAGAAAAAAAAGATGATTTTGACTTATTAGTGAAGATCATTTGAAACTTATTCTTAGAAAAAAAAGATCATTTGGGAACTTATCCAAAAATCATACCATTGGTAAAGCATGGGAAGTAAATCTAATAAAACATCCATTTCACTGTTACTGCAAACTGTCCCTGACCTCGATTAAGCATGAGTTTCATAAAGAAACTTATTTTTGTAAAAAGATCCTTTTTGTTTGTTTTTGTTGTTTGTTATATAGCTCATATAGCAGGGGTTGGTTATTATCTATCATAATTAGAAATATTACAAAATATCCTTTCTCCACGTGAATACCTGTGTTACGCGAGAATGCCGCTGAATATTCATCCATCATAGTTACGGACGTTTAATTAAACTCTGATTTAGGGGGATTTTTTCTTAAATTGACTGGTGCATTTTTTCTTAACTACTGCGTGTGCTCAGAATTGGTTCCGGTATTTTTTTTCGAAGGTCTTTGGGTAGTCATTATTCAGTGGCACAATTAGCACTTTTGTGAGGGGGGGGACGAAATTTGATTTATAGGGGCTAGGGGTGCAGGGGTCTAGCCCCCTGTCAAAATATTTTTTAAAGAAAGCGCTGTTTTCAGGATTTGGAGTTAAAAACAGTATCTTTTAATTGTTGAAGGGTTGGCTCTGTGCACTCGATAATATCCATGGCTTGTTTTTGTGTTTTAAAAAGAACATCCAACAGCTTTAAAATGAACGACATGAGTAAATTCATTAAACATGTATCTCTTCTCTCAGAGTTTGTTAGTCCCTGGCTGTCATATTCACTATGTATATAAAGTCCCCTATTACTGTCTAAGCAGTTTTTTGTAATTCATCTACTAGCTTATTTGTCCTCTATCTTTGGTCTGTCCATAACCCATAATATTAATAGTTTTTCTGATCGAAGTCCCTATCTCCTTGTTTGACAGTAAGGGCTTATCCCTGTTTTCCTCTTATAGTCTGCAAAAGTCCTAATACTAAGATATAATTCTTATTATATTTCTTTTTATACTTCGTAGGTTGTCAGGTTTTGTGTATCCTTAAACGATTTTAGTTGTATATGTAGTTACTCATGAGAAATAACATATACCAGGATTTTTTTGAGAGGATAAATAAATTAAGAATAACTCACTTTCTTTAAGTCGAAAACGAGAAAATAGTTAGAAATTCTAATATGATTTGGAGTTAAAAACAGTATCTTTTAATTGTTGAAGGGTTGGCTCTGTGCACTCGATAATATCCATGGCTTGTATTTGTGTTTAAAAAAAAACATCCAAGAGCTTTAAAATGAACGACATGAGTAAATTCATTAAACATGTATCTCTTCTCTCAGAGTTTGTTAGTCCCTGGCTGTTATATTCACTATGTATATAAAGTTCCCTATTACTGTCTAAGCAGTTTTTTAGTAATTCATCTACTAGCTTATTTGTCCTCTATCTTTGGTCTGTCCATAACCCATAATATTAATTGTTTTTCTGATCGAAGTCCCTATCTCCTTGTTTGACAGTAAGGGCTTATCCCTGTTTTCCTCTTATAGTCATGTTTTGTGTATCCTTAAACGATTTTAGTTGTATATGTAGTTACTCATGAGAAGTAACATATACCAGGATTTTTTTGAGAGGATAAATAAATTAAGAATAACTCACTTTCTTTAAGTCGAAAACGAGAAAATAGTTAGAAATTCTAATAGAAATGATGCGCGAAGCGAAGCGCACAGGAAAATGTTGGTATTTTTTATTTGGCAAAATTTGATAAAAGATGGTCCAC